>NW_024033256.1:0-8145 GCF_002237135.1 Teleopsis dalmanni
TTAAAGTAAGCCAATATATTTCACGGATTTCAATCAGTTCAAAATTTTTGAAATTTAAAAATTCTTAAAGTTCATTTCCATTGCAATCATTTTAATATCACATATTCCGTCTAACCCCACGGGATGCCGATACCCAATTATGTTGAGTTCTTCTACTGAAATTTGCATGAAATTGATTTCGTATATTTTTGCGGTTTGTTGATTTTTTATTGACAGTTCCTGTAATTTTGTTTAACATTTTACATATTTTTTTTTATTTTTTATGAAAAATCTTTATATTTTGTTGGTAAAGCTCGTTTTTTGTTTGCCTGCCAGCATATGTGAAGCCGTGGAAACTGATTTAATTTGCTTTCAATTTTTAATTTGCAATGAATTGTCTATTTGATTTTTCATAGAACAGCATAGAAACACCCCTTTACTTGTTTATCTCAATGTCCCCCTCTCTTTTTGACGAAGCAATTTCTGCTGGTCCCTACAGAAATTCATTACTACACGAATCAATTTTTTTTTGCTTTACTAACGGGATTTAGTTACCAACAAAAAAGAAGTAATACACTGCTATTTTTATATCTTAGTATAAAAAATTCCATATTTTTTTTGGTTGCCAACACTTTAATAAAAAAACCACTATACTAACAGTAAACAAAATAATATATTTAAACAATGACTCTCCAAATATTGATTCTATTTTAAAACTTAGTTTCAAAAAAAATTAAGTTGGTTTTGAACTAGCTGACTCTTTAAAAAGGCGGTAAATCTCAAAGCCCCTTCACTAGAGCCGCCTTTAAAAAAATCAGTACATATGGATAATTAATAATTGTATGTTCCAATACAAGAAGCATACTTCATATTAAGTAATATAATATAAAATAAGTAATATAAATTAGTACCTTAAGCACCTAACGCCAAAAAAAATGGACATTCCCAAAATTTATCCTAATGATATAATAGTCTGTTCACACTTATCTCTAATCAAATATAAAAGTTTTTGAAATAATAGTTTACATCTAAGACTGCATTCAAATCTACACTGATGTGAATGAAAATTCCGACCATTTCATCATAAATGTTCTGAAAACCCTATTCCAGTTTTTAGAGGCAAAATTCAAAAACAAAGCAAAATGATGGAGGAAGCGGACTGCTCCTCATCAAAGTAGAGTGAGTATTTTATATAGACGTATGCCTCTTAGCTGAGAGTTAAACTGGAGTGACTAGTTGAGCTGCCGCCAACCGAATGAATACAGGTATTCGTCGATGCAAGTAATTCTAATATTGGTGTGAATCATGAGATTGGAAAATTCTATTTTATTGTATTAAGATTATACATTTATAATATAGCAATAAAATTTTCGAGTCTTAATAACTTCTTACAAACTTCTTAACTTTGTAAATCTTATTATTTATGTACCTGTGTTGATTCATGACAATAATTTTTACATTCTTTGAATGGCTGAGTATATATTCGTACTAATAAATATATGCGTTTTATATTAATCTATAAAACAAATTCTAACGAAGGGTTCATATCAGCAATTTATTTGCGAGTTGAACTATTATAAAAATATGGTATCTGTTATAAGTACCGGAAAGCAATTGAATTAAAAGTATGTATTGTAGGTCTTCAACGATCGCATTTTAATGATATTGGATTTCAAGCAATAGTAGAAATATAATATTTTAAAATACTCGTAAATTATAATAACCAATATTTTCTAGGCTTATTTTGATGTATATATTATTTTGTAACTGCGATTCAAAGGGATCCATTGATACCTTTTGTATAATAATTCGTATACTGAAAAAAAAAATTGTTTGAATGCTCGATATTTATTATATTATAAAAATAATATATAAACTGACCGAATACGTTTCTATAATAGGTATAGTTAATAACTTTGTCACAATAGTCATAATAAAAAAAGTTTAACAAAGTATATTCAAGGACAAAACCTGTACATGAGCACTGACAAAAGGACGCAGAGATATACAATGAGTTAAGCCTGTTCTTCATATAATAAAAGTGGAAGCCTGATGAAGAAGTTAACCAAAATTAATGGAAACCGAAAGCAAGAAATTAGTAGATAGTTTTTCTTTAATAGAAATTATAAAAATGACAGGAAAACATTCATTTGGGACACTACTACCTTGAAAGCTTACTCACTGCAGAGTGAAAGTCATCAGAAAAAGTTGAAGTCGGATTATTTTCTTGTACTTTTTGTCAATTTAAAGGAAAGGGGAATTCCAATCATGATAGAATAAACTTACATATTTTTAAAAATAAGAAAACTTATTTGTTGATTTAAAATAACTCATTTATGAATGCATTATGAGCGCAGCGTACTTCAGTAAATTTTCCAACAACTCCGGACGTGTCGTTAGAAATGAAAACCCAAACTGTTGCTTTCATGAATAATTATATGGGAATAAATTTCGCTTAAGTTTAATATATAAAATCAATAATATGCAGGTGCTGATTTTAAGAATACTCGTAACTTAGCAGACGGTGCTAAAGAAAAATCTTTTCTATGAGAAAAATTTATAAAAGTGTAAGCCGATAACCAAAATAAAAATAAAAAAACTAGCATTAATCGCCCTTTTCTGCTCTTATAAGACCTGAATGAACAATAAATTTTGCTTAGAATAGTGACATTTTGAATACAATTTAAGCGAAACAACTTAACAACTTACTTAGTTTCTTAACTACTCTTGATGATATATATGAATATATATCTGTGGTTATTAATAAATTGAATAATTTCTTAAATAAGCAAACATTATCAATTAAGCATTTAGTAATAATTTACGCTCGCATCTATCACTGATATTAGTGTTTTATATTTTGGTTAATGGTAGATATTTTAAATTAATGTTTAATCTTATAATAACCGAGTTTTTATCAAGTTGTCTGTTATTACCTCATACATTATATTCTATGAAATAGCAGATTCTACTGCTATAATCGTACTATAATTCCCTTTAGTCCTTCGCCTCACTGTATTTTAGCACTTAATAATCTCTTTAGCAAATCAATCGAAAATCACATTGAAGTGTTAAAAGCTAAAATTATATTAGGAACTCATCGGTATGTCTTCAATTTGTACAAGTTAAATTCTTTTAAATAAATAACAATGCTGAAACACTTCTGTCAACCTAATGTATTTGTAGATGAGATTTCGGCAAGTGTTTTTCTTAATTTGAAAATACTTAATAAATCATAACCAACAATTAATCAAGAAATTTTGCAGTGAGTGAATTTTTGTGACTCTCACCCTGCTTATTAGGGTTGACAGCTGTCAAATTTTTTGTAATCCGAATAAAGGAAATACTGCTTTATTTCACATTTTACTTACATGAAAATTTTGTTCTCATTTATCGTCCTTTTTCAATCATTTTGAAGTGCTATATTACAGAGTAAACAGAGACCATAATGTCAAGCAGCGTTAAATGACACCTTTGATTTAGTGGTTCCACACTTCAATTCAAAAATATCTTTTGAATTCTACAATTGTAAAATTAAGCACTGCTCAGATGTAAATTCAAGTGTTAAAAGTATTTTAAAATAAATTTTACACTCTCTTTTCTAAAAAGAAAATGTCTATTTAGAATATATTTGTATATAATAAGTACCATTCTAACAATTTTTTTGATTATTAAAATTGTTTATATTTACTACTGAAATTTAGCTTAATTTATACTAAATTTATGCTAAATAATATTTAAGAATAGGAAGAGTATCAAGGTATAATATTCAAGTTTTGAATTAATTTTTTTTATTTCCACATTTAAATACTAATTATTCATACACGTGTAAGTATATAAAATTTTCATTTAAAAATAAAAGGTTTTGTTTTCCAAAGGCATTTATTTCAACATCTATTCTTTTAATCCTTTTAGCTTAACTATTCATTCGTTACTATCATCTATTATAAGCCAAGTACTTTCAGTGTCTCCCACAAAAAACAAAGCAGTACGGAAAGGTTGCTAATGTTAATTTGACAAAACAGTCTAAATAGTACCGACGACAACGCTGTGATAATAGCACACAATTTATCTGTTGTATGTATACATCATATGTGCAAATGGATTGCCATTAAACCCTTTCATTAGATATTATATCCACATATGGCCTCAGAAGCGTGGTAACACTTTAATCTAAAATTAAACAAGTTACTGATGAATGTATACTGCAGGAGAGGAGGCAAATAAACAGTGTCATCCTTCCTTCTGATATGCGTACGAATTTTTCCAACTGCCAACTGACACTTTAACTGACAAGTAACTTTTATCTTAACTCTTGGCTTAATGTGAAATTTAAACTCTTTATCTGTAAAAGGCTTTGAGTAACAACAATTATTTTCACTACTTTCTTGCATGTCATTAGTGCCATCCATCTTTATCCTTTTTCAGTTGTTGCTGTTGGTGTTGTGTACTGATAATGTGTACAGTCCCGGAGTTCCGTTGGGGTTGGAGTTGACATTAAATTAAATCCAATCAAGGAAAATTCATTAATCACTGTTAATATTTTTGGCTTTTGGTAAACACTTTACTTTTAATTGCCAATTAAATGCGTTGCGGTAAATTAGAAAAAGATGGATTGTATGTAGATTTTCACAAAACAATTTCTATTACAATTCTTTTTTTCAATTTAGGTATTTATATATGGAGATAATGCATTTATTTAATTGGAATTTTGAATACTTTTATAAAAGTTTACTGCTTATTTAGTAATGTGGAGGGAGAATTCGTAAGTAGTTTTTGTTGAAAATATTACAACTCTATGTCGATAGTTTCTATAGCGAACATACATCGGCAGCTGACTCTATCTATCAAGGATTTATTCAACAGCGGCGCCTATTAAAAGAGTTTTTACTATGCTGACATGTGATTTACACCGTTGTTTTCTTACACCTCAAAAACTATTTTGTAGTAAACAAAGTAATAGCTAATGTAGAGGAGTAATTTTCAACGCATTCGAAACACAATTACAAGAATGAGATTCATTGATTGAAAAAGCATTGAATTAAACATAATATATTAAAGCTATTGGCTTATTTTTAATAACTATTAATAATTTTAGAACGTTAGTAGTAGTGCTTTAAAGGAAATGAATACATACTAGTTACAGGCATATTCTATATTCTAAAGCTAGTTTTTACAAATGAAAAGAATATATGATCTGGAAGTGGTAGCAAAGTAAGGTTATAAGCACAGGAATGTAGAGAAACATTAACAATAGAGTAAGTTAAATTTATGTACTAAGTGATATGATCTCTCTCTACACCTCTTTCTTTCTCTCTCTCTTTCTCTCTCTCTCTCTTTCTCTCTCGCTCTCTCTCTCTCTTTCTCTCTCTCTCTCTCTCTCTCTCTCTCTCTTTCTCTCTCTCTCTCTACCTCCCTTATCCCCTCTTTCCCACCCTTTCTTCACCAATACAAAAATTATGGATATTCAATACTCATTGTTTGCGTCCAATTGCTTTTCTGTAGCGCATAGGTCTTTTAAGTTTTTGACCTTATGGGTACTGTAAGTAGAATAAATACTGATAATCTGTGGTGCATGATAATTACTCACTATTAAGCTATTATTAGGTTAAAAACCTATCCTTGAAAATGTGCGGTTTAGGTACTCTGATGGAAATAGTAAATGTTTTAAACTAAATAAATTCTTTGAATTCAACAATGTCGAAATTGTAATAGACTGCTTTATAATTTTTCTTTTCTTTTACTAAAAATTATGTTCAACATAATTTGGTTAAAAGGCAATAACTACTATATCAATTGTGCGTGTACAATATGTTATAATATCAAGTACTTTTCTACTAACTAGTTATTACTAACCATTAGCTGGCAGTTAATTTGTAACTTTACTAGTTAAAAATTACTAGTAAATGGAAAATTGCTAGAAGTAATATTAGTCATTACTTTCTAGTTCGAAGCAGCTTATTTCTAGGTATTTTATCTAATTATTGTTGCTTTATTTGAATATGAAATAAGTACGAGTACGTCAGTATGAAAAATGTGATGAAATTTAGAACTCATCTCTTTATCTCAGTTTTCGAAATTTTCGAAATTTTAAAACACAGCAATCATATTGAGATTTAAATAAGAAAGTATACATTTATGTATAAATTGTATAAATTTATATTAAGTAATAAAATAGATATAATACATAAAGGAAAAAAAGATATTTTCAAATATTCATAAAAAATCATATATACTCATATTATAAACTTTTCAAGTATATTTTAAAAATACTTGAATAACATTTATTTACAATTAGGACTATAATTGCTCGCCATACTAATAAATTCAATGAAACCACACCCATATACTTAAATTCATTTGTATAAAGTAGCTAAATTATCCTTAAATAAGCATTTTATTATACTGTTTTTTATAGAAATAGGTCTGTTTGAAAAGTAAACAAACTTGTATGCTTTCGAATGTCCAGACGATAATGATTACAAAAGATTGCAAAGCAAATATAGCCAAAAATTAAATGTACCATAACAAAAATAATAACTCAAGCAATTGTTATTTGCACTAGAAAACATCCCACATCCCTCTACCACTCTTATAAATAACACCAACCACAACGCACATCCAACGTAGGAAATACAATTTTTTACAAATTCTTCACAAATCCACAAAGGCTAATGTGAGCTCATAAGTGGAAGTATCTACATGTGTGCTTATTGACATAAAAAAGCCAAAACAATTTGTTAAAAAAGGATGCGCACAAAACGGAAATTTGTTTCAATTTAAAATATTGCAACCGACATTAGCCCGAAACGAAGTCAGGAGTATATATATGACTTTAAAATTTTATTCAAAGCAATGAATCAGATGAATGTCAGCCAACTGCAATGCAGGCCAAATCTAAACTGTGATGTGCCAACACCGAAGGGAGAGGTTATATGGTACATTTCCTTTTTTTTGTTATTCACTATCATTAAGAATTTTATTACATTTTCAGACAATAATAATAATGATTCTAAATAATATATTTTTTGTATAGGAAACGTTTTAGTTTTCAGAATTTTAATATATGAAAAATGGATTTAAGACACATCAGTACTTTTCCATTTTTCACTCCTGAAAAATCTGTTCTTAAATTGGCATGAAAAATTGGTATTATAAATTTCTAAAAGGCATTCATATGAGTAAAAAAAAGCATTAATTTTATTTGGAAAGCAATATATATAATAACTTATATAAATTCTAACTTAAAAAGTTTTCTCTTTTATGTCCAGAAATACGAGTTTTGAGCAATAATTAATCATCAGATTTTTTAAATTGCAAATATACAAATTGAAGAAGTCTCGCTTGTGATTTCCTTATTATTGCGCCCTAGAAAATTAAATTAAATCGTCATATATAAAGATATAGAAAAATTCTCTTAGGTTTGAATCATGTCTACTGCGTTTTGACTTCAAAATATAATAACAATGATTTCTTCAATATTAATTCAAGACTTTCTTCAGTCACGATTTTCTATTATAAAATATCTCTCACTCAAATTTATTTATATTATGAATTTCTTTTATTTGACTATGTTCTGGGTTCTTGTAACTAATTAATTTCTTTTCCTGTTGTCATTCAATGTTAGTGTATATTACTATAGTATTAACACTATTGAAATTGTATTCACAATATCTGTGAATATCAAAACTGAGCAGCACTTCAGGAAACCGTGCGATGCTTTTTAGGAACGTGTCAAGACCATTATCCATGAAGATACATATAGAAAGTAACTTGCTTTGCCAGAATAAAATTGATCAATAAATAAAATAATTATAGCTTTCTCAAAAGTGAATAACTTGCATCACCCAGTATATTATAAAATATATATTGTATATATTACGTACTATATTTTATGTGTTATATGTTACATTTCAAATATTTTTTATAATATATTGGATTTTACATATTTTACGGATGCGAACTATTTGCAATAGAATATGTTTTTTTTTACGAAACGAAATCTTTAAAAAATACAACTTCGATGGTAATACATACTTTCTTTACAGTTTCTGATATTTCCTTTTTTTGATTGTTTAGACTCAGAAGTATTTGGATAATTGGTTGTAATATGTTTTTACTTAACTCTTTCGCTTAGAAGCTTCAGTCTCATCTATAACATAGTTC
>NW_024033257.1:0-8145 GCF_002237135.1 Teleopsis dalmanni
TCGCATTCGGAACTATGGTGAAGCTCGCCACAAGCTACGCACACTGTACGAAGAGTGCAATATGACTTAGTATGGCCATACTCTTGGCAGTTTGTGCATTGCACCGGACCATTTCTTTTGTGGGGCTCCTCAACGCTAATTCTGCGGTAAAGTAAATACTGTAGGTTGTAGATGGGATGGCTCTCATTTTTTGTAAGCTTAGAAGCTTCCGGGTGAAGTTCAACTTTGAACATAGGTTGTGGGATTTTATCTTTTATAACAATATTTATAACATTTCTAGCGCTAAAGCCTTTTTCGCTTAGGGCATTTGTTATCTCAATGGGTTCTACATCTGATTCGATACCTTTAATTACGACAACAAGGCCCTTACTACTCTTTAGTTGGTATGTGTAGTAATTTTTTTTGCTGTCTTCGAAATATTTGGTTATGACTCTAAAATTGTTTTCAGTGTCGATTTGGATTTTGGTTTCGTGTATATTGCCCCTAGTTATAGGAACAATATGAAAAGTATTATTTCCAATCAGACTTGCAAGGATTGTAACTAGGTTATTTGAGCTGCGTTCACGCAAGTAGATTGGAGGCGGTTTAAAATTCTTGTTAATAGGCTGATTAGCTTCTTCTGTAGTTTCAGCTAATTCAGCAAATCTATTGCCAGAAAGAATGCTTGTATTTGCACTATCTTTGATCGTTTTAGTTATTTTAGCACCTTTTGAATTGCTTTTTTGAGGACTAAGTTTGCGTTTCATATTTACATAGCGTTCCATGCCTGTTTGGACCTTTATTTTATTTTTTGGACTTGCTAAGTCGGAAAATGCAAGTGAAGTTGCTGAAGGTGCAATGTTTGACAAACTTTTGTCAGTTTGTGTAGTTTTCAGGGGCAACGTATTCGATGCGTCTATTACCAAATAAATATTACGTTTACTTGGAATGCTTATCGTATGTCTTCTTTCTAGATTTTGATTGCTCACTTGCATACGTGGTTATATATGCAATTATGCAGGTTTGCTATAAGCAGGTGTGCAGGTTATATATGCAGGTGTGCTATAAGATTTACTTAATTTAACTACTATTAATATTAATTGATATTAAGTTAAATTAACTATATAAATATAAGTAAAATTAAATTAAATTAATATAAAGAAGAAAATAATAAAAATAAAAATGAAGATGTAAAAAATAAAATGAAAATGTGTAAAATATTATACTTTATATTCTAATAAATAAACATTTAAATAAAAACAAAAAGAGAAAAAAATAATAACAATAATAATAATAATACTAAGAATAATAATAATACTAAGAATAAGAATAAAAATAAAAATAAAAATAAGAATAAGAATAAGAATAAGAATAAGAATAAGAATAAGAATAAGAATAAGAATAAGAATAAGAATAAGAATAAGAATAAGAATACGAATAAGAATAAGAATAAGAATAAGAATAAGAATAAGAATAAGAATAAGAATAAGAATAAGAATAAGAATAAGAATAAGAATTAGAATAAGAATAAGAATAAGAATAAGAATAAGAATAAGAATAAGAATAAGAATAAGAATAAGAATAAGAATAAGAATAAGAATAAGAATAAGAATAATAATAAGAATAAGAATAAGAATAAGAATAAGAATAAGAATAAGAATAAGAATAAGAATAAGAATAAGAATAAGAATAAGAATAAGAATAAGAATAAGAATAAGATAAGAATAAGAATAAGAATAAGAATAAGAATAAGAATAAGAATAAGAATAAGAATAAGAATAAGAATAAGAAATAGAATAAGAATAAGAATAAGAATAAGAATAAGAATAAGAATAAGAATAAGAATAAGAATAAGAATACGAATAAGAATAAGAATAAGAATAAGAATAAGAATAAGAATAAGAATTAGAATAAGAATAAGAATAAGAATAAGAATAAGAATAAGAATAAGAATAAGAATAAGAATAAGAATAAGAATAAGAATAAGAATAAGAATAAGAATAAGAATAAGAATAAGAATAAGAATAAGAATAAGAATAAGAATAAGAATAAGAATAAGAATAATAATAAGAATAAGAATAAGAATAAGAATAAGAATAAGAATAAGAATAAGAATAAGAATAAGAATAAGAATAAGAATAAGAATAAGAATAAGAATAAGAATAAGATAAGAATAAGAATAAGAATAAGAATAAGAATAAGAATAAGAATAAGAATAAGAATAAGAATAAGAATAAGAATGAGAATAAGAATAAGAATAAGAATAAGAATAAGAATAAGAATAAGAATAAGAATAAGAATAAGAATAAGAATAAGAATAAGAATAAGAATAATAACAATAATAATAATAATAAGAATACTAATAATAATAATAATAATAATAATAATAAAATAATAATAATTATTAAAATAAATAACTTTAAATTCCAAAATCCAATATTAGCAAGTATGTTGGTTTTGATGTTTTGTTGTGTTTTGATATAGTGTGTTGTGTTGTGTTGTGATGAATTGCGGGCTTCCAATTACAGCTTTTGTGGAACACGTTTGTAATAAAATACTAGCTGTCTCTATCAGCACTTTTTTGTTTTGTTTGTATATACCCAAAACCGCACTGATATTTTGTTTGAATGCTTGCTCACTTTTTATTTTTTATTTTGAGCTTTAGAAAATAATTTGCTGTCTCTGTCAGCTATTTGAGTTTTTTTTTTTTATATTAAAGTTGTGCAAAAATCAAAAAAAATCGAAAAAGCGCGCGCTATTTTCAAATTAATATTTCATGCACTTTTAACTTTTAGGAATTGTTTTTTTGTCCGAGAATGTTCTGTTTTTTATTTTTGTATTAATAACAAAAGTAATTCTTTTAAAAGTGATTGTTATTTACTTGTTTTTATACTGAAATTTAAATTTTTCCGAGACCGGGTAAAAACACGTCCGCTCACTAGAAAGTTCGAAAGCTTGCTGGTCTGTAAGCTGGTCTTACATTGCACATGTTCATAAAGGAAGCCTTTGGTAACGCAGAAATCAATAAGATCGGGAATTTTATCTGTATCTGATGACCAGTATGTGGGCTCTCCTGTGAAAAAAACTTTAAGTTTCAAGAGTCTCACTGCTTTTTATAATTCACATTCCTTTGTTGTGGTTAGTCGTGATCCCCAAAATATATTTTTCGCATTGAAGTCACCACCAGTTATAAATCGATTCCCTAATGTTGAAAAAAATTTTGAGTAGATTTCTTCCTTCACATTATGTTTTGGTGGGCTATATATGGCAGATATAAGAATTGGTCCGACTAAGTCCTCGATCATAATATTTGTGGCTTGAATTTCATCAGTGCTACAGTGAGTACATTCATAATGTTTAAGTGCTCTTTTAATTAATACTGCAGAGCCTCCATGAGCTTCTAGGATGGAATTTTAAAACAACTTTTTTTTTGTGAAATGAGTTTCTGTAACTAATAATACATCTACATTATTTTTTGATAGAAATAATCTCAGTTCAGGGGAATGTTTTGACAACCCATTGGCATTCCATAAGACGAGCTTTATGGGCATATGGTTTGTTTAGAAACAAGACTTACTAAAAGATTTGTCATGGTAGTTATTTGATTCATTACTTCCCGCATTAGTTTCATCATTTCTTTCATTTCACTCACCAATGCATCGCTGTGAAGATTATTTTGTTGTGGATGCACCTTCAATAGGGTGTCATCAGAGTCAGGTCGACCGGCAGAAAATGGAGAGCGTGCATGTAAGAGAGGCGCAGGAGATAAACCGGTCGATTCTGACGAGCTTTTTCGAACAACGTGTGCGGTTGAGGGAGATCTTGAAAGAACCTCGTGGTAGCAGTAGCAGTTGGGAATAAGCGATTGAAGCGAACAGTAAAAAATGAGAAATAAAAAGACCGTGAATAATTCCTTCTAAACTAGAAGTTTTACATAGAAGTTTTTAATATATTTAATACAATTATAATACGAATTAAATATTGTAATGAAATCTGTAAATATATATATAATCAAGAAGGTAAAGTGAATAAACGTTAAGAATTGTATTAAAATTGAACAATCCAGTTTAGGACATTAAATAATGAAACATACGGAAAACCGTAAAATTGCAATATTATTATATGTGTAATTCCACTAAAATTTAAGACTTAAGTTTATGCATTAAAACAATAATTAAATAAAATGAACACATACTATTAAGAAATTACGTGTTGAATTTTATTATCGAGAATAGGAAGGTGTTTTGAATGATTAGGAAAAACAACAATTTTTATTGGAAGAAATTTGATTTATTTGGTTGGCAGCAACTTGAGCGTAAGTTTGCTGAGAGTTTTTATTTGGAATAGTTTGACCTGGTTGAGCGCGTGCAGGTTGAGCGAAAGTTTGCTGTTTTTCGTGTTGTTTTTGATGCTGATTAGTTGGGGATACAATTTTAGCATCAGATTTTAGAAATTTTGTTCTAAGTGGTGGGAAAGTAGACTTACAGTTTTTTATACACTAAGCAGCCCTTGTAGTTTGCTGGGTGGTTACCTTCACAAAGAACACATTTAACATCATTTGTTCTGGATTTTCTTTCGCAGTCAGCCGATGCGTGATTACCAGCACACTTAATGCATTTGGGTTGTTTTCTACATCCTGACTTAGTGTGACCATAACTCACGTTTAAAATGGGATGGCTCAAAGGTAACTCGACTGTGGAGTAAGCTTTTAATGTTGTAGATATCTTTGTTATTTGGTTTTTGCTCTATTTCTACAACGAACATTGGAAGGGACCTTTTTGTTTGGCGATGTTTCATATTCCATATATTTGTAGTAGCATGTCCAAATTCGTCTAGAGCTGTTTTTATATCCCCAATATCGACGGAAGGATGCATATTTCTTAATATGACCTTAAAGCTCCTTTCATTTTTAGATTTGTATGTGTAAAATTCCGTGTTCTTACTTTCTAGCAGTTTAACGATTTTTGCAAAAATTTCAGGTGTACCGGGCTGTATACGAACCCGAGTAGATGAAATCACTTTTTTTTCATATTTATTATTTGCAATTTCGTTAAGCAGATTTAGAAGTGGGCGAACGTCCTCAACTTTATCTACAAAAATTGGTGGTGATTTAAGGGGTTTTTTCTCTTGTTTAGCTGGTTAGTCTTCTTTTTCTTCCACTACCAGCCCATCAAATCTATTCGAATTACTGAGCCAGTAGTTCAATTTTTGTTGCTTTGGTTTTTTCGTTTTTTCAGAACTGTCTCTAAGTCTTTTACTACGTTTAACTTCGTTCCATTCTTTTTTTCTGCAACATTTAATATCATTAGGTGGAAAATCGATTTTAGCGTTATGGATTTCGCTCATAGATCCTGATCGTTCTCGTTGAGAAACCTTTAGTAAAGTCGAAATGTCTTTATTTTGTTTATTAATTTTTTCTGCTAAACTATGTTCTTGTTTAGTTCCAACATCTGCTGGTGAATTTTTACTTTTTAATTGGTGTGTACCATCTTCTTTTACCGGAGGTGGTGTTCTATTTATAGGCATGAATTATTATTATTAAATTTTTTTTTTTTTGTGCAGTCGTTTTATATAAAAAAATATAAAAAAATATATAAAAGAATACAAAAAAGAAAAAACAAATTAAAAAGATTTTATTAATAAATTACACAATTACACAATAAGGGAATTGCAATTGGTATAATTTCTGAGTCAATTTACAATACTTTTTTTCTTTATTTATGTGAAGCTTTCGAGCCTTATATGCTGTCTATATCAGCTGTTTTAGATATGTGTGTGGAAAAATATTAATAAAGAAATTCAAAACAAAAATAATTTTGCAAAGTTAAAATCTTTTTTGATAAAAACAAATGTTTTAAATTCAATAAAAGTTTCACTTATCTTTTAAAATCAGGCACAATTTTATTAGATTTTTTTATTTAGAGTCACTATCTCAATTTATTTAATTAAATTTGTGATCACTGAACTCCATTATTTAATAAAAAAACATTAAAAGTTGCGGAGTGATTTATTTTACGCGCTCTTCGGAACACTGCCGTGTATTGAACCAAATTGTATTGAATATCTGTAACTGTGTATTTTCAAATATAAATTTATAATAAAAAAGTAAAATTAAAAAATCAACGAAGGGACACTTAAAATTATAATAAATAAAAATACATACATTGAGTGATTGCCAGTGCTAATGAAATGACCAAGCATCCATGTGAAAATTAGAAAAAAAGATTATTTTATTATATTTGAACATCTTCTTTGAAAAGTTTGTTAAATCGCTAAAAACGAATGGAAATACACCAGCAAAAAAGATGATTGAAGATAATACGCCCAAATATCATTTAAATAAAATTGTTTCAGTCTACTGACTAAAGAAGTAGCAAGTAATATGAAAACACTGGCGATTAAAACTGAATCACTACCAATGAGCCTTAGGGAGTAAAATACACATGGACAAAAGATGTGGTAGTTCAAAGGCTCTAAAAAACAGACAAAAGGTTCAACTTTGTGTATTACTTTTGCAACGTGTTTCACTGGACTTTATTTAATAATTACAATTTTACAATTTTATTAAAATAAATAAATATTTCGTCACGTATCAGAATTTCACGTGTTGTCTTCTCTCGTTGTCAAATCACACACACACTATGCTCCTGTCAAAAGTGATAATGTTTTCTTTACAGGGTTGTCATTAGAGTATTTTATCAGGGTTGACAGTTCGGCCCTTCCTGACCTAAATCGTCCTCGATTTCGTTTTCGATTTCATCTAATTCAGGACACGAGTGACACCATGGTTTAAGTTTATCGGATGAGAAGATTGAGGTGAATCTACGGCTCGTTAATTGCACTCCTGGTATATCTTCAACAAGATAGCGGTCTTTTGGAAGTATTTTAGAGATGATGTAGGGTCCTCGATATTTAGGTTCAAGTTTCCTGGATTCGCCCGTGGCGGCGGACTCGTTTTCGATGACGATGATATCACCTTCCTCATATAGAAACGGTTTTATATGTTTAGCGTCGAAACGTGCCTTCCAACGCTCACGTTCACGCTCGATATTCTTTGCAGCTTGCTGACGCTTTTCACCGGTTGTTGAGACAATAACTTCCGCTTTGTTGTCGTTGTGAATAGCAGCAATTAGTCGGTTCTGGGTGACGTCTCGTAACTTAAAGTCAAACACCAGTTCGTTTGGACTGAACCCTGATGTACTGTTTTTTTGCGAATTGATCGTCCATTGGAGATTATGAAGCATAGTATCCCAATGTTTCGGATTTTCAGTTGACGTTCGCAGGAACGATAGTATTGTTTGATTGGCTCGTTCAACCTGACCGTTGGAGCGAGGTGTACGTACAGCAGTTTTTATATGTTGTATATTGTTCTTTTCACAGTATGCGTGAAATTGAGTCGAAGTAAATGTGGTTCCACGATCGCTGACGATTATCGTAGGCAACCCGAAATAACTGGAGATATCGTTGAGAGCGTTTATAACAGGAGCTGTCTTAGTGTTACGTACAGCTTTAACGATTAGAAATTTTGAAAAGGCGTCAGAGACTGCTAAGACATAGCAGTTTCCTCTCTTACTTTTGATGAACGGCCCAAGATGATCGATGTGGATTAGTCGAAATGGGATTGGTTCCATATTATCGTAGTGCATTTGCCCTTCAGGTTTTCCTCCACGTAACAGCACTCTACGCATGCGGAAATATATTCTCTAACGTACTTGCGCATTTTGGGAAACCAGAAATTTTGCTTGATGCGTTCTATCGTCTTATCGGTTGCAAAATGTCCCATATCATCATGGCATGCATGCACTACTCTCCATCGTACTGCTTTAGGTACGACGAATTTCAGACCATGGTCGGTGCGGCGATAAAGTCGGTAATTCTGAAGTTGGTAATCGTTTTTCAATTGCGTTGCCTGGATGGATGATTTATCACCCTTTAAAATGTCGATAATTTCTACGAGCGACTTGTCTTGAAGCTGCATCGTGAACAGCCAGTCGTCTTTACTTGCTGTTACTTTCATTACAAACCCAGCCGGTTCGACCTCATTAGGTGGCTCGTCTGGTGATCGACTTAACGCGTCGACATGAGCGAGACGATTTCCTTGGCGATAGATTGTTTCAAAGTCATACTCAAGTAGCTTCATCCACCAACGTGCAATTTTCGGTTTTA
>NW_024033258.1:0-8137 GCF_002237135.1 Teleopsis dalmanni
TATATATTTTTAGCAAAAGTGAAACACACGGTCCGATGTATTTTTAACATGTTCTTTACTTCGCTTTATTAACTATACTAAAAATGAATAATGAATAATAATTACAAAAGGAATATAGAATAATGACAGGCCAGAGTTGCCAGGCAATTAATATTTAAAAAGTACTTTACATAACAACACCCCCTCTTAAAGTGCTTTTATTATGTATAAAATATGACTTTAATATTTCATTCCTAATTTCCGTAAGCAATTAACATGCTTTTCTGTAGTGAGTCCTTTGGTAAGGACGTCTGCGGGCATTTCTTCTGTTGGCATATATTTGATTTTAACAGTGCCGTCGTTAACCTTGCTGCGAATAAAGTGATAACGAATATCAATGTGCTTTGTCCGTGGATGATACCTGAAGCTTTCCGTTAATTTTTGAGCGCTTTGATTATCATTAAAGATTTCAATTGTCTTACTTGTAATGCCAACATCATCAAGGATTGCCTTTAGATATAACACTTCTTTTGTGGCCTCAGATATGGCCATATATTCTGATTCAGTGCTTGAAAGCGCTACTGTACGTTGCTTTCGAGCTTCCCAACATATCGCTGCTCCTGATATAATGAACGCATACCCTGAATATGAACGTCTATCGTTTAAGTCAGCGCCCCAATCAGCGTCAACCAAACCATACAATTCTTCATTGTTTTTCTCATACAATAGACCATAGTTGCTTGTACCTTTAAGGTATCTTAGAATTCGTTTTGCTGCTTTCCAATGTTCCACGTTATAATTTGAATTGAACTGGCTAAGAAAGTTTACAGCAAACGCAATATCAGGTCGAGTTGTAACAGCTAAGTACATTAATGCTCCTATCAAGCTTTGATAGGGATACATCTTCATAACACCTTCATCAATTTTTGTTGGTTTCGTTAATTTAATGTTCAATTCTATGGGAGTCTTCACTGGTTTACAGTCTTTCATATTGAACTTTTCAATGATGCTTTTTGCATACTTCTCTTGTGAAAGAAAAACTTGATGATTGCTTAAATTTTGATGAAACTCGATGCCAAGACAATTACTTACTATTCCCAAATCCTTCATTTCGAAATCATTCGCAAGTGCAGCCTTTATTTCTTTTATACGAAACTTATTATTGGACGCTATTAGTAAATCATCTACATATATTGTCATCAAAACAATGTCGTTGCCTTCACGCTTAGTGAATACACAAGGATCCTGTTGTACTGCACTTAGACCCATATTCTGTAGTTTCTTTGTCAATTTCATGTACCATGATAGCCCAGACTGACGGAGTCCATAAAGAGCTTTCTTTAATAAACATACAGGTGACTTACTTGATTTAATCGCCTTTAACCAATGCTGCGCTGTTTCTTTAACTTTTCCACACAATATTGTTGAAGTTTTTCCCACTGGTTTTGATGAAACAACTTTGTTCAGGAATGGTATAAGATAATCGGGAATTTCCATGAAGACACTCTCTTCGAGCTCTCCATTTAGGTATGCTGTAATGACATCCATCTGATGGATCTCCAAATCCATTTTTGCTGCCAGTGCCGCAAGTAGTCTTATAGATGTTGAACGAGCGACTGGAGAAAACGTATCATGAAAGTCTTCACCTGGTCGTTGTGCAAAACCCTTCGCTACTAATCGTACTTTCTGTTTTCCGTCATCTTTAGTTCGAAGCACGAATCTATTCCCAATAACTTTTCGTGATTTCGGTCTTTCGACCACTTCCCATGTTTTATTCTTTAGTTGTGCCACCATTTCGTCTTCTAGCGCTTTTGACCAAGAATTTGTTTCATCGCTTTCAAGTGCCTCCAAAATCGTTACTGGAGTTTGATATGTAGTGAGAAACGCCATTTCACAATCTTCAAAAACGTTGTTGTCAGGTTCATCATCTGAATGGTTTTTATCAGCAATTTTTCTTACTGAACTTGTATTTTCGTCTTCGTTGGATGATTCTTCACCATTCCGATTTGACGTGTAATATTCTTTTCGAGGCCTACCGCGTGAATTTGTGCGAATAAGTCTCGGACGACCTCTTCTACGAATGGAGTTTTCTTCTCGCGTATCTGTATTTTCTACAATTTTCGGATTGACCGACGGTTTCTGATTTTCAGAATTTTCGAACGCAATATCGATATAATCATTTGTTTGGCAGTCATTTTCATTGTTAATATAAATGTTTTCGTATTTATTATGATAGATATTTTTGTTTACGAACACGACATCACGACTTATTGTTATATTTCGTTTTGTAGGTGACCACAGCCGATAGGCTTTTGCTTCGTTTGAATATCCAACAAACATGTAAGGTTCTGACTTAGAATCGAATTTATCTCTAGTCTTATCCTTTTTTAGGACATATGCTTTAGAGCCAAATACTTGAAAATGTACAATAGTTGGCATTTTACCAGTCCACAACTTGTGCGGTACTACACCGTTCAATGCTTTTGTAGGACACCTATTCCGAATATAGCACGCTGTATTTATGGCCTCTGCCCAAAAATTTGGCGGAACTTCAGCTTGTTTCATCATGCAACGGGCCATTTCAACTAGAGTTCTGTTTTTACGTTCAGCAATACCATTTTGCTCCGGCGTATATGGAGCAGTTAAGCGTCTTTGTATACAAAATTTCCTCAAGAATAAATTAAATTCAGAATTAACGTATTCTCTACCATTGTCTGATTGTAAAGCCTTAATTCGTTTACCCGTAAATGTTTCTACTGCTCTTTTGTATTGCTTAAATACATTTAATACATCGGATTTTTGTTTTATAAAATATACATGACAATAGCGTGATTTGTCATCAATAAATGTTACGAAATATTTTGCATCCGAATTTGATGCTGTTCTCATTGGTCCGCACACATCACTATGCACGATCTCTAATAAATCACTTGTTCTAGTTTCTTTACTCTTAGGAAATGGTTTTTGTATTTGTTTTTCACTAATACAAATTTCGCAAGTCGGAAGTTTTTGTTTAGGATTTAATTTTAATCCGTGTACTAGGTTATTACTAGCCAATTTTTTAAGATCGTTTTCATTTATGTGGCCCATTTTCTGGTGCCACTTTTCAATGTCACATTTTTCTTTTATTGAGCTAATAAATGCATCTTCAACATGATAGCTAAAATTATTGTTTACAGATTTTTCCGAATTTTTCAATTGCGTGTTATTTTCAGCTTTTGCTTTATTTTTACATCCACGTGCAAAATGTCCGATTTTGCCACAATTAAAACATTGTTTGTTTCGTTTAGAATCACTGTATCGTTTGTTTTGTTTTGCGTTTCGGCTTTTATTTCGATTTATGTATAGAGAGTTTTCATCACTATGTCTGTCTTCTTTTGTCCTTTGCGATTCAGCTTCTTCTAATATTTTCACTCGAAGTATGTCTGGCTTTGGCAGCTCGTCGCGCGTTTCTAACGCGCACCTGAAAGTATTAAAAGAGTCGGGTAGGCTATATAGGAGCAGTATGGCCAGAAGCTCATCCCCGATGGTGACGTCAATTTCCTTTAATTTTACCACGGCTTCAAAAAAATCGTTGAGGTGCTCTCTAACCTTTTCACCCTCCTTCATGCGCGAAAGTGCAACCTTTTTCAGCAACGTCGCCTTGCGCGCAGGCCCTTTTGATGAATATGTGGCTTGTAGTTTCATCCACATTTCGTTTGAATTTGTGCATTCTGCAATTAATCTTAATTCTGATGCACTTACTGATAACATTATATCAGCACACGCTTTCTGATCAAAGCTGATCCATTTTGCAGCCCCTTCGCCCGTTGGACACGACGCAGTACCTTCGACATATGACCATAAATCGTTTTTTATGAGAATAGCTTTCATTTGTAATTTCCATGTATCGTAGTTTTCCGCGTTAAGCGGTTCAACTCGAATCACCGTTCCCGACATTTTTATACACGTATTAAATCTACTTTTTATGTGCACGTGCTTTTTACTTCGCAGTGGAAGCGTGCTGGGCCCATAACCTATTATATATTTTTAGCAAAAGTGAAACACACGGTCCGATGTATTTTTAACATGTTCTTTACTTCGCTTTATTAACTATACTAAAAATGAATAATGAATAATAATTACAAAAGGAATATAGAATAATGACAGGCCAGAGTTGCCAGGCAATTAATATT
Organism: Teleopsis dalmanni; assembly: GCF_002237135.1. Taxonomy (NCBI): domain Eukaryota; kingdom Metazoa; phylum Arthropoda; class Insecta; order Diptera; family Diopsidae; genus Teleopsis; species Teleopsis dalmanni. Next base: position 4,155 of record NW_024033258.1, read on the forward strand.
TAAAAAGTACTTTACATAACAACAAATCAAATAAAACTTAAAATGGTTTTTATATATATATCGATAATAACTACATAAAAATAAAAACCAACTTTGGTTATTTTTCACCAACCCAACGTAGTTATAAATAATAATGCCAATTGTATGTAAATAATTTATAATTTATTACTTTGTTTTGTTTTCAACTCGTTACATGTTTTAAAACTAGATATACTTTTATGATCCTTTCTAAAGATTTTTATAAATTAATTATTTTCAGCAAAAATACAACCCTGCATTATTAAAATCAATCAGCTTTAGCAGCTCATTTTTTTTTTATCACTTTAAGCCGTTATTGATGAGATTCATATTTGAATGCACATAAAGAAGCAACGCTTAGTAAACACTTGTGCATTGCGTAATAAAGTATAAACAGTATTTTTTGCTGCTGGTTGTGTGTAAGAAGTTTCTTAATTTGCTTCTGAAATTTTAGTTTATTTAATTTATAATTTAAAAACTAATATAATTCTCTAAAGTGAAAAAAGTGCGCGATTAGTGGAATTACGTTTTACAAGTCTTCTACGCAAGGTTCAAAGCTCTTCTACTCTTCGTCTTCTTTTATTGGGGTGAGTTTTTAAGTTATTTTATTACATATTAATTATCATTTTTTTTATTCGAGTGTTTGATGAATAAGTAATTTATTATGAATTTTAATAATGAAACAAGTAAATTAATTATGGTGAAATATTTTTAATTTGCAAGAAAATTTAAAACTAAATATTAATGAAAAATAAGGCATTTGCATAAATGTTGCTAAGCGCGTAATACTTTTCCCGCATTTGTTTTTGTAATACCTTTTGCTATATTCTCCCACTCTGTTACATTTCGTGCGTCCATTCATATGAAAATTTTAATATGAACGTGCCAATGTTATCATTCTTGCAAATGTGCAAACGCAACAAAACAACAACAGGTAATACGCAAAGTAATGCACGTCAACAAACCACTAATAAAGGAGCATGTTATGATTGCAGTGACGTCACGGCAATTAGAACATTGCCCTAAAAACTTAAGTTCATATCCCAGCAGCAATTTTAGTGCACAAATAGAAATAATTTTTTTAATATATATTTTTAATAATATTTCGCTCGGACTGTAACAATAATTAACTATCTTTCTTATAATTAAATAACAATGAATAAGCATCACAGGTTTTATTTTTATTATCTACGAATTTTGAAGTAAAATTTTTTTAATCAAAAAAAAAATTTTTAATGAAGTGAATCTTAAAGCAGATAAAATTTCTAATTATAATGTAATGATAGAACTTTATTATTTATTACTTATAATTTATTATTTTTGTATATATTATATATATATTATTATATATATATTATATAATAATATATATAATATAATTATATATATAAAAATAGATTTATTTATATTAATTTAATAAAAGTCATATAAATAAAATAAAGTCATATAAAGTCAAATAAATTGATTACAAATACAAAATTTATTGATTTTAAAGATATTTTTAAAACCCGTATAACCTCATATTAAAAAATCGGTTACAAGATTAGTATACATACTATATGATAGAATTAAATCTTGAATTTTATAAAAAAGATCGTTATGTCGTCTTCTTTCGAGTTTAAAATTAATAAACACTCTTTGACCGCCTAGAGTTCAAATGGATTGCATATTTTTTTATTCTGCTATGTTATGCTATATTTTCAATAGATTTCGATTTTTCCCGAAAGCAAAAGAAGAGATATTAGGTATTTTTAGTCATTGAATGTTTGATAGCAACTATATGAATTAGTTATTTTATAAAGAGAAGCCCAGAGCTAAAGTTACTTGTCCTGTGCAATAAGATAGGATTGTCTGATGAAGCAGAATATCGTTTGAATGTGGAATGCGGATAAAATCTTTAGTAAAACTTTTTGTGATTAGTCTGTTCAGAATTTTTTAAGGGGGTATCTACAACTCTACCTTCGTTCTCAATAAAATTTATTTCGAATGTTAAATTTTAGTTTTTGGAATACAAGATATAATCTGTCAGATATTTTAAAGCTGACTCATTTGTTTAACAAAAAAAAAAAATAAAACTAAATTATTGAAAAAAAATTTTGATGATGGGGGACTTGATCGAATTGCAAATTTGATCATTTCATTTTTTGTCGAATTTTAATTTTTTTATATGTGTGATATATATATATCAATTTATATATAAACTTAAAGTGTGATAATAAAGTTGTTGCTACTATTTTGCTGAATCACTGTACGTGTACATATTGTCTTTAGATTAATTTAGAAAAGCTTAGCCAACTATAGTCAGTCCACCCCTCGCTAAATGTCTGTCTTAAAAGGGTACTATTTATCCAGTGGCGTCGCCAGGATTGCGTTAAGAGAGGGTTATATACAAAAAAAATACTTTTTTTGAGCCGTGTGTATAGTTTTTGTTATCTAGAAATTAAATTTCCAGGGGGTATAATATCACCTAAACACTTCTCGGGTACACAACTGTGTCGATCCCATTTCATCACTGTTTATATCACTATATATTTTTAGAAAATTCGAAATATTATACTCAAATTAATACTGTAACAAAAAAAATAATTTTTTATGTCATTAGTCGCCATTAAAAGAAAACTTAAAAAGTGCAATCAGAATCAAAATTAATTTGTCACTACAATTTTTACTACATTGCCTTTCATCAAGTGTAAGTGCTCTAATTTATTTTTTTTGTAATTAAATTATTTAAAAATAATTTAATTTAATTTAAAAAAGGTTGCAAATGAGATATAACCTATATTTACGTATATATTGTTCCATTTCTGTTAAAATGAATTACTGCAAGACTCCTTCACATACAAGGGACCATATCTTTGTCATCGATGTATGACATTTTGAGTACCCCATGGTCGTCTTTTTCTTAGAACTATTATTATCATCACACTTTTAAAAGGAGGGTGCACCACATGTCCTCTCTTGACTGTGTCCATAAATCACAATAATACCTTAACTAATTTACGCAGTTATAACCATTACAGACTGCAGTTTGTTGTTTAAAATTATTTCAAGAATGCAAAAATTACCAATATGTATTGAAATGCAAATGAGCGCGAACAATTCCATTTATTTAATCAATATTCTTATCTGCTGAAAGTAATTAAAATCAAAAGTCCATTGGACACAATTTTGTATTATATTAAGAATAAATTTTTAAATTAGTTTTAGTGAAACTTTCAACGAAGTGATGAACGAACTAGAACTTTTAGTACGGATAGGCAACATATTTGGATTATGTAAAGTAAAAGCAACGAAGTTTACAAATAAATGGAATATATTGAATAATATATATCTTTATCTAATAATTATACAAGCATGTGTTTCATTTATACTTGTTACAGTACTTGGAAAGATAGAGAAAGGTATGGTGCTCTCATGGCTTGTTTCTTTTATAGTATTTGGTTCACAGATGTTTTCACACATAATCATCATATTGGAAGCGCTCTTTAAGGATAAAGCCCATAGAGTATTCCTCGAACGCGTATACGAAATTGAAACAAGTTTTGAGATACGTTTTAAGCAGAAATCAAATAAGCACATCTTATACCGAAAAATGAGAAACAACTTCTGTTTTATGGCAATAACTTCATTGATATGTCTCTTCGCATTTATATACGGCTTATTAGCATTGAATGATAATGCTGGTAATTTCTGGTACGCTATTTTTACTGTAATTACTTTACGTGTACGTATTTTGCAAATAGTGTGCTATGTGAATGTTATAGAGCATTACTTAAAGGAACTTAATAGAAGATTTAATCAATTTGTAATATTAAATACAAAGCAACCTGCACATATATTAGATACACGTTTGGAGAATTTGGGAACTGAACAATATTTATCAGTTGTTAAGGACACTTTTGGATTAGTATTCGATGCTGTACAACAACTAAACGATTTTGCTGGCTGGTCAATCTTTTCGATAT
>NW_024033259.1:0-8136 GCF_002237135.1 Teleopsis dalmanni
TTTTTTTATTTTCTCATACATGCTTCTGCTGCATGTATGTACATATTCTTGCGCATATGTGCCAGTGAGACAAAAAAGTGACCATACAATTTGTGAAATTTGTTTAAAGGCATAAAGCCAAAAACATATGAAAAATAATATTGTTGTATTAAGAAAAAGCAAAAAATATAAAAAATAAAAGCAAGTAAAGGAGAAACAAGTAAACATCTGCTACAAATTTTGCCTGGTTGATTCCATGTCGTCGTCGTCGTCGTCGTCGTCGTTAAAGTGTTTAACAAGACGTTTCGGTAAATTTTTAACTTTCCGAAGTTTATTAAAAACAGAATTTAAAAAAAATTTAATAAATAAGTAAATGCAAAAAATATTTAAAAGAAATAAACTCAAGTAAAATAGCTAAAGAAAGTTTGACGTCTTGTCTTTCGTTCGTACGTTCGATTATATATTGTCGGTTTTTCATATTGTTTTTTTATGAGGTTTTAACTGTTCCTCGCTTTTGTTGTCTTCTTCGTAAATCGTCAGCGCTATTACGTCTTCTTCGTCTCAACTTGAGTGAATTTTTGCTGAAGCTGCTGGCTGGAGCCAAATTACTTTCTGCAACTTTTAGATAAGGTACGCGTAATATAAAACAAAACTTAGTTTTGATTATTAAATATAATTTAATTTTTTGTCGTCGCTTTTAAATTTATTTTTTTTTGTAGCTAATATTTTTAAATGTTTTTTTTTCTTTTTTTTGTCTTCTATAAATTTACTTTCCGAAACTTTATTTACTTTTCCGTGATTTTTCTCTGTATGCATATGTATCATATATATGTGTGTTTCTACGTATGCATTTACCTTATACTGTAGAAAATATATTTTCTTGTTTAATTTTTATTCATTCTACTATTTGTTCTCTCATAAACATACACAAACATAATTTGATGGATTTCATCATAAATGCAATGTTGTCACATTTCTCAAAATACTTAAATATGTGCAGAATGTTTAAAGAGTATATTACATTTAAAAAAAGTTTTTAGTTTTATTAAACCCAATCATTAACATCTATTAAAAGTTTCTTTTGTTTACATTTGCACACGTGCGTAAAAGCTTTAGTAATTATTTTTTTTATTATCTATTTTGTATAACATTAGTTTTTGTTTAGTGTTTTTTTTATTCTGATCACAATAAAAATTTCTCATTACTATGAAAAAAAATACGAAACATACAAATTAAATAAAAACATTCTCTTAATTCAATATGTCTAAATAATAATAATTCATTAAACAGAATAATATAACAATTTTGCATCATTTGCATAAGGATAAGGAATTATTTGAAAATAATTTCTGTTGTACGAATACGAGAACGAGTACGCGTAATTACCGTACATTGTCTATAAAGTTTTGTTGTAACATTGAAAAAATATTGTAAATTTTTTGCATTGCTATTTACTGTTATTCACGATTTAAAAAATTTTTGTTGCATTTACCATATTGAGTGGTGCTCGTGTCGGTTATCTTCATTTCTTGAACTTCGAATTTATTACTACATTTTTGGTTTATCATAATCAAACGTAACTGTAAATAAAGAAATTTAACATGAATCGGACTAGAAGAAAAATTGAACGCCCAAAGAATCCCTACTCAACCGGTAATATATTTTCGAGATGGAGTTTCTGGTGGATGAGAAAAATATTTCATAAGGGTTTGCAAGGACCACTTGAAGAGGAAGAGTTATATCAGCACCGTAAAGACTTAGATAGTGAACGAGTAACTACAAAGTTTTCGTAAAAACAAGACGGTGCAATAATCCGTTCGCGTAGTTTAACTGCTGTGTATTTTATTTTAGAAGATTTAGTGTTTTCAGCAGAGATCGTAGGCAAACGTATTCGTGCCAAATTGGATGGCACCCAAATTATATATAAAGGTGCATTTGGATAAGAATCTACAAACGACCATTGAGCACAAAGTAAGTGTTAAATAACACTTATTTCATTAAATCTTTTTTTGCGCTTGTGTTTTTTGCTGTTTAAAATTAGTGGTCCAATGTTTCGTTTACGCTTCATTGCTCAAACTGAATTGTAGCTTATTCATATATTGGTAACATTCATCAAATTTAATGAGTGTAGCAATTAACTTGCAGCAATTAATTCAATATGTCTTAATAATAATAATTCATTAAACAGAATAATATAACAATTTTGCATGATTTGCATAAGGATAAGGAATTATTTGAAAATAATTTCTGTTGTACGAATACGAGAACGAGTACGCATAATTACCGTACATTGTCTATAAAGTTTTGTTGTAACATTGAAAAAATATTGTAAATTTTTTGCATTGCTATTTACTGTTATTCACGATTTAAAAAATTTTTGTTGCATTCACCATATTGAGTGGTGCTCGTGTCGGTTATCTTCATTTCTTGAACTTCGAATTTATTACTACATTTTTGGTTTATCATAACCAAACGTAACTGTAAATAAAGAAATTTAACATGAATCGGACTAGAAGAAAAATTGAACGCCCAAAGAATCCCTACTCAACCGGTAATATATTTTCGAGATGGAGTTTCTGGTGGATGAGAAAAATATTTCATAAGGGTTTGCAAGGACCACTTGAAGAGGAAGAGTTATATCAGCACTGTAAAGACTTAGATAGTGAACGAGTAACTACAAAGTTTTCGTAAAAACAAGACGGTGCAATAATCCGTTCGCGTAGTTTAACTGCTGTGTATTTTACTTTAGAAGATTTAGTGTTTCCAGCAGAGATCGTAGGCAAACGTATTCGTGCCAAATTGGATGGCACACAAATTATAAAGGTGCATTTGGATAAGAATCTACAAACGACCATTGAGCACAAAGTAAGTGTTAAATAACACTTATTTCATTAAATCTTTTTTTTGCACTTGTGGTTTTTGCTGTTTAAAATTAGTGGTCCAATGTTTCGTTTACGCTTCATTGCTCAAACTGAATTGTAGCTCATTCATATATTGGTAACATTCATCAAATTTAATGAGTCTAGCAATTAACTTGCAGCAATTAATTCAATATGTCTAAATAATAATAATTCATTAAACAGAATAATATAACAATTTTGCATGATTTGCATAAGGAATTATTTGAAAATAATTTCTGTTGTACGAATACGAGAACGAGTACGCGTGATTATCGTACATTGTCTATAAAGTTTTGTTGTAACATTGAAAAAGTGTTGTAAATTTTTTGCATTGCTATTTACTGTTATTCACGATTTAAAAAATTTTTGTTGCATTTACCATATTGAGTGGTGCTCGTGTCGGTTATCTTCATTTCTTGAACTTCGAATTTATTACTACATTTTTGGTTTATCATAATCAAACGTAACTGTAAATAAAGAAATTTAACATCAATCGGACTAGAAGAAAAATTGAACGCGCAAAGAATCCCTACTCAACCGCTAATATATTTTCGAGATGGAGTTTCTGGTGGATGAGAAAAATATTTCATAAGGGTTTGCAAGGACCACTTGAAGAGGAAGACTTATATCAGCACCGTAAAGACTTAGATAGTGAACGAGTAGCTACAAAGTTTTCGTAAAAACAAGACGGTGCAATAATCCGTTCGCGTAGTTTAACTGCTGTGTATTTTATTTTAGAAGATTTAGTGTTTCCAGCAGAGATCGTAGGCAAACGTATTCGTGCCAAATTGGATGGCACCCAAATTATAAAGGTGCATTTGGATAAGAATCTACAAACGACCATTGAGCACAAAGTAAGTGTTAAATAACACTTATTTCATTAAATCTTTTTTTTGCACTTGTGGTTTTTGCTGTTTAAAATTAGTGGTCCAATGTTTCGTTTACGCTTCATTGCTCAAACTGAATTGTAGCTCATTCATATATTGGTAACATTCATCAAATTTAATGAGTCTAGCAATTAACTTGCAGCAATTAATTCAATATGTCTAAATAATAATAATTCATTAAACAGAATAATATAACAATTTTGCATGATTTGCATAAGGAATTATTTGAAAATAATTTCTGTTGTACGAATACGAGAACGAGTACGCGTGATTATCGTACATTGTCTATAAAGTTTTGTTGTAACATTGAAAAAGTGTTGTAAATTTTTTGCATTGCTATTTACTGTTATTCACGATTTAAAAAATTTTTGTTGCATTTACCATATTGAGTGGTGCTCGTGTCGGTTATCTTCATTTCTTGAACTTCGAATTTATTACTACATTTTTGGTTTATCATAATCAAACGTAACTGTAAATAAAGAAATTTAACATGAATCGGACTAGAAGAAAAATTGAACGCCCAAAGAATCCCTACTCAACCGCTAATATATTTTCGAGATGGAGTTTCTGGTGGATGAGAAAAATATTTCATAAGGGTTTGCAAGGACCACTTGAAGAGGAAGACTTATATCAGCACCGTAAAGACTTAGATAGTGAACGAGTAACTACAAAGTTTTCGTAAAAACAAGACGGTGCAATAATCCGTTCGCGTAGTTTAACTGCTGTGTATTTTATTTTAGAAGATTTAGTGTTTCCAGCAGAGATCGTAGGCAAACGTATTCGTGCCAAATTGGATGGCACCCAAATTATATATAAAGGTGCATTTGGATAAGAATCTACAAACGACCATTGAGCACAAAGTAAGTGTTAAATAACACTTATTTCATTAAATCTTTTTTTGCGCTTGTGTTTTTTGCTGTTTAAAATTAGTGGTCCAATGTTTCGTTTACGCTTCATTGCTCAAACTGAATTGTAGCTTATTCATATATTGGTAACATTCATCAAATTTAATGAGTGTAGCAATTAACTTGCAGCAATTAATTCAATATGTCTTAATAATAATAATTCATTAAACAGAATAATATAACAATTTTGCATGATTTGCATAAGGATAAGGAATTATTTGAAAATAATTTCTGTTGTACGAATACGAGAACGAGTACGCATAATTACCGTACATTGTCTATAAAGTTTTGTTGTAACATTGAAAAAATATTGTAAATTTTTTGCATTGTTATTTACTGTTATTCACGATTTAAGAAATTTTTGTTGCATTTACCATATTTGAGTGGTGCTCGTGTCGGTTATCTTCATTTCTTGAACTTCGAATTTATTACTACATTTTTGGTTTATCATAATCAAACGTAACTGTAAATAAAGAAATTTAACATCAATCGGACTAGAAGAAAAATTGAACGCCCAAAGAATCCCTACTCAACCGCTAATATATTTTCGAGATGGAGTTTCTGGTGGATGAGAAATATATTTCATAAGGGTTTGCAAGGACCACTTGAAGAGGAAGAGTTATATCAGCACCGTAAAGACTTAGATAGTGAACGAGTAACTACAAAGTTTTCGTAAAAACAAGACGGTGCAATAATCCGTTCGCGTAGTTTAACTGCTGTGTATTTTATTTTAGAAGATTTAGTGTTTTCAGCAGAGATCGTAGGCAAACGTATTCGTGCCAAATTGGATGGCACCCAAATTATATATAAAGGTGCATTTGGATAAGAATCTACAAACGACCATTGAGCACAAAGTAAGTGTTAAATAACACTTATTTCATTAAATCTTTTTTGCACTTGTGTTTTTTGCTGTTTAAAATTAGTGGTCCAATGTTTCGTTTACGCTTCATATATTGGTAACATTCATCAAATTTAATGAGTCTAGCAATTAACTTGCAGCAATTAATTCAATATGTCTAAATAATAATAATTCATTAAACAGAATAATATAACAATTTTGCATGATTTGCATAAGGAATTATTTGAAAATAATTTCTGTTGTACGAATACGAGAACGAGTACGCATAATTACCGTACATTGTCTATAAAGTTTTGTTATAACATTGAAAAAATATTGTAAATTTTTTGCATTGCTATTTACTGTTATTCACGATTTAAAAAATTTTTGTTGCATTTATCATATTGAGTGGTGCTCGTGTCGGTTATCTTCATTTCTTTAACTTCGAATTTATTACTACATTTTTGGTTTATCATAACCAAACGTAACTGTAAATAAAGAAATTTAACATGAATCGGACTAGAAGAAAAATTGAACGCCCAAAGAATCCCTACTCAACCGCTAATATATTTTCGAGATGGAGTTTCTGGTGGATGAGAAAAATATTTCATAAGGGTTTGCAAGGACCACTTGAAGAGGAAGAGTTATATCAGCACCGTAAAGACTTAGATAGTGAACGAGTAACTACAAAGTTTTCGTAAAAACAAGACGGTGCAATAATCCGTTCGCGTAGTTTAACTGCTGTGTATTTTATTTTAGAAGATTTAGTGTTTTCAGCAGAGATCGTAGGCAAACGTATTCGTGCCAAATTGGATGGCACCCAAATTATATATAAAGGTGCATTTGGATAAGAATCTACAAACGACCATTGAGCACAAAGTAAGTGTTAAATAACACTTATTTCATTAAATCTTTTTTTGCGCTTGTGTTTTTTGCTGTTTAAAATTAGTGGTCCAATGTTTCGTTTACGCTTCATTGCTCAAACTGAATTGTAGCTTATTCATATATTGGTAACATTCATCAAATTTAATGAGTGTAGCAATTAACTTGCAGCAATTAATTCAATATGTCTTAATAATAATAATTCATTAAACAGAATAATATAACAATTTTGCATGATTTGCATAAGGATAAGGAATTATTTGAAAATAATTTCTGTTGTACGAATACGAGAACGAGTACGCATAATTACCGTACATTGTCTATAAAGTTTTGTTGTAACATTGAAAAAATATTGTAAATTTTTTGCATTGCTATTTACTGTTATTCACGATTTAAAAAATTTTTGTTGCATTCACCATATTGAGTGGTGCTCGTGTCGGTTATCTTCATTTCTTGAACTTCGAATTTATTACTACATTTTTGGTTTATCATAACCAAACGTAACTGTAAATAAAGAAATTTAACATGAATCGGACTAGAAGAAAAATTGAACGCCCAAAGAATCCCTACTCAACCGCTAATATATTTTCGAGATGGAGTTTCTGGTGGATGAAAAAAATATTTCATAAGGGTTTGCAAGGACCACTTGAAGAGGAAGACTTATATCAGCACCGTAAAGACTTAGATAGTGAACGAGTAACTACAAAGTTTTCGTAAAAACAAGACTGTGCAATAATCCGTTCGCGTAGTTTAACTGCTGTGTATTTTATTTTAGAAGATTTAGTGTTTCCAGCAGAGATCGTAGGCAAACGTATTCGTGCCAAATTGGATGGCACCCAAATTATATATAAAGGTGCATTTGGATAAGAATCTACAAACGACCATTGAGCACAAAGTAAGTGTTAAATAACACTTATTTCATTAAATCTTTTTTTGCGCTTGTGTTTTTTGCTGTTTAAAATTAGTGGTCCAATGTTTCGTTTACGCTTCATTGCTCAAACTGAATTGTAGCTTATTCATATATTGGTAACATTCATCAAATTTAATGAGTGTAGCAATTAACTTGCAGCAATTAATTCAATATGTCTTAATAATAATAATTCATTAAACAGAATAATATAACAATTTTGCATGATTTGCATAAGGATAAGGAATTATTTGAAAATAATTTCTGTTGTACGAATACGAGAACGAGTACGCATAATTACCGTACATTGTCTATAAAGTTTTGTTGTAACATTGAAAAAATATTGTAAATTTTTTGCATTGTTATTTACTGTTATTCACGATTTAAGAAATTTTTGTTGCATTTACCATATTTGAGTGGTGCTCGTGTCGGTTATCTTCATTTCTTGAACTTCGAATTTATTACTACATTTTTGGTTTATCATAATCAAACGTAACTGTAAATAAAGAAATTTAACATCAATCGGACTAGAAGAAAAATTGAACGCCCAAAGAATCCCTACTCAACCGCTAATATATTTTCGAGATGGAGTTTCTGGTGGATGAGAAATATATTTCATAAGGGTTTGCAAGGACCACTTGAAGAGGAAGAGTTATATCAGCACCGTAAAGACTTAGATAGTGAACGAGTAACTACAAAGTTTTCGTAAAAACAAGACGGTGCAATAATCCGTTCGCGTAGTTTAACTGCTGTGTATTTTATTTTAGAAGATTTAGTGTTTTCAGCAGAGATCGTAGGCAAACGTATTCGTGCCAAATTGGATGGCACCCAAATTATA
>NW_024033260.1:0-8134 GCF_002237135.1 Teleopsis dalmanni
GATGCTACATATAGAAACCATTCGATATAAGTCACGAGTTCTAATTATGCAAGTTTTAACATTTTCACGTTGCGTAGATAGATAATTAAAATTGGATTAGTGGTAAATATATATTTTGCGATATTGTTTCAATTTCTATTTGTGAATATTGATCTGTCCAGGGAGAGGACAACAATATTCATGATATTTCAATCTCTACAGCAATACGAATGAAATAATGTTATTATTTTATGCTACCTTCCAATAACATCGTACTCTTGGTTATTATTTTCTCAAAAATCTGTCTATTTTATAGGCTTTATCTCAATTCTATTATTAATAGGCTAATTATTGCATGTTCTTCCCTCAAATAAAAAACTTTCGATCGAAAGGTTTTCGATAATACCAGTACCTTTACATCTTATTGTAAAATTATTGGATACCAGACTTACTGGTTACACAACGGAGTATCCGTCTACTTATTTTATATTAGAAAACTTCAATTTCAGCTTAATTTTTTAGCTCCGAGTTTTAAGTAGCTATATGTGACTGTTTTAAAGTTATAATATATATTTACAACGTAAATAAATATATATTTATGAAAAATAAGTATGTTACTCTGCCCTAAGAAAGAAGTCACAAACTTTAAACTGTCAATCTCATTAAAGAAGTCAAAAAATACTTTCTGTTTTAAAAGTTCAAAGGTTTATAACTGACATGGGTACAGAGTACAAAAACCAAATTATGAGTGACCTATGTAAATATCTCAATATCGAGAATGTTACATCTACCATCATCAAACACTAGGTGCTGTAGAACGCAGTCATCGTACGTTTAATGAATATATATGATCTTACATCTCAGTCAATAGAGATGATTGGGATGTTTGGATTAAGTACTTCACGTATTGATTTAACACAACACCATCATTAGCACATGGATACTGTCCTTACTAACTCCTATATGGACGTTTTCTAAGAAAATTTTATGATTTTAATAGTGGTAATATAGAACTTTTATACAATATAGGAAATTATACTAAAGAAAACAATTACAGATTAGGAGTAGCTTATGAAAGAACTAGAAAAATGCTCGATATAACAAACTTTTGTTTTGTTTTGCTTTAATATAAAAAACAGAATTTTAAGAGTTATTTCTGCGCGAAAAAATAAAAGGCACATAAAACAATTATTTTTGAGGAATATAATATAAAGCAAAATTAATTATTATTTTTCGAGCTTTATTCTAAAATGTGAATGATAAAAGTTAAAAGGTGATTTTTATTTTTTTTTATGATAACTCTTACGGTCCCTGCAAATAGTTTTAATTTTAAAAATAAAATAAATTGTTAAAAATAACTCATTAACATTAAAGTTATAATTCTCATTTGGTTCAAATTGCTTCATCGATAAAAGATGCAAGTATTTCATTATTTGGGTTGAATAATTTTAATACCTATTTACTTGTGAAGTCTATTCACAGCCCTTTGTGCTTCTAGACAATATAAAGTTAAAAGTTACTAAGCATGTATAATATTAATTGAATTATATTAATTAAATTATTATCATCGATTATACAATCTTATGCATATCATATTAGATCCATGTCAAGTACGACAGAGTTTTACTCATTCACAAGTTTATAGTAGTTGTAACTCAGTACATGCAATGGTTTTAGATTTCCTCAAATCTACGTAGGGACTAACAAAAATATACAAAACTTGGGAATACAAAATGAGAAGGAAACTCACAAACATCGTTCTAAAGTGAGTTCAGATGAGTTTTGACAATGCTAATCAAAAGTGCGAATGCAATTTTACATTCTTACTCGTAAAAGGATTGTGGGTTGAATTATTGTGAATCTCATGGTCATAATCTTGTCAATGTTATTTACAAGATTTCATCAAAGTTAGTAAACCAAAATTGAACCATGATACGAGAAATATAGAATGTAAGCTTACTTGTTTTTTTTGTCTTTTAGTTTGAACATAAATGTCATTTAAAATTTTTTTAAATTCTACTAAGCTTATCATATATACTAATAATATTTATTCCATGGCTCCACGAAGAAAGCGTAAGCACTGTGCGCCTTTAAACGATATGGGGTCTGTTGTACAAAAAAAAAGAAGAAGAGGGTCACCATATCGTAAGTTGAATTCAATTCTATTAGACATTACTGTCATTTAAAACAGCCAATTTAGTCGTAGAGGGGAATGATCTGATCTTGGGTTCCCAGCAAAAACGTGAAAAGTGTTTGCTATCAGATGACTCAGTAAATAAACCGAAAAAAGGAAAAGTGGTACCATGCTGTAAGTTGAATTCAATTCTATTAGACATTAACATACTATCATTTAGAATAGCTAATTTAGACGTATACGAAAATGATCTGATTTCGGGTTCTAAGAACAAACGCGAAAAGTGTACTACATTATATGACTCAGTAAATAAACCGAAAAAACGAAGAGTAAAACCAAAACGTAGGTTAAATTCAATTCGTTATTTAAAACAAACATCAATTAAAACATATATCATGATATTATTGTTCACAGGCAAAAAACTGTTTCCGGCTGGTCATGGACAAAAACAAAAAAGACGTGTTTATGATACAAATGCAACTCATCTTAAAAGCCAATCTCCTTCGTCATCTAGTGTAGACCAGATACCTGCAGCTCTGGATCAAACTGTTATTCAATATCAAATCCATGACATGATTAAAAATTTGGCGAAGTCGAAAAAAAATGTTACAAGTACGTCGCACTCCAATATCCATATTAACGCTTCATCCAAGAGCCTTGCAGAGCAGAGTCTGATCGCAAAAGAAAGTAAGTTGATGTCTAAATGTAATCACTTGTGCATTAAGATAATAAATATATCACTGATTATGTAGCCGAATATGAAGAACCTGTGTATACTAAGCAGAATGAAATGAACGAAGATATAGTTGAGAAAAAAAATTATGGAAGTGATTCAACAATATATTATACATATCTTACATTTCGGAACCACCAATTTTGATGCAGATATTGTAAAAACCATAATTCATCGGATTGTCGACGAATATATAGATGTAAATATGTCAGGTGATGATAGTTATGAAGAAAATGACGCAGAAAATGTTGATAATTATATGGACGAGGCGCCTGGCTGCTCGTCCTGGTTTTATCCTAAATACTTTGCGACTCTCTAAAGATATTTTTTTTATTATTAGAAAAACATCAAAATATGTTACTAGTTGAACGTAATATCTGTTTGTGATTCAGCATTAATTTTTTAGTATCGAAATCGAATACTTGTTAAGTCAAATGTATCATTTAAATTCAAAATTAATGATGTGATTAACAACGTTCTTTTTTATAAAATATATAGGAATAAATTTGGTAACGAAATATATGTTATGTAGTATTTTTATTTCATGTTTTTTGATAAAAGAGTTTCTCTTCAGTTCCTTTGGTTATAAATTAATAATATAAAATTTTAAATATAATTTTAAATAAAATTTTTAATATAAAATGATTTTGAAGTTTTACAGTAAGCAGTCAAAATGAATACAAGAAGATATGAAGTTTATGATCGCCATTGTGGCAAGCAATTCGATTAGTTTTTTTTTACAGATTTCGATATAACCTTAAGCATGTGGAAATATTTAAAATGCACCATCGCAATTTATACTAATTAACCAACAGTGTTTTCATTGTTAGGCGTAAGGCATAAATAGCAGCCCATGTATTTATTTAGCATAAACATCAAAAGCTTTTCTACATTATTACATTAATTACCGATTATCCCTAGGGACCGATGAAAGTAAAGTTTCCGTGTTGTTGCAAGACTTACTATATGAATGACCATTCAGCACAAATGAACTATTGTCTGTAGGAAAAACAATATACCTTTTCCTTCTTGATCTCGTCATAAAAGCTCCACATCCCCTTTCGCAGATATTATCGTAATATTAAAGCAACATCCGTGGAGCAATAGTTGCTATTTGACTGTAATCAAAAGAATTACGAATTAAAAAAAAGAGAGACAATTCCAGTTTAACGACTTTTTTCTAGTAAACTACATTCGACGAACTTGTATTATATATAATAGTTTACAGTTTGACACTGTTAAATCAAAACATTAAAGTATATATATATATATATTTCAAAACTTTTTAATATTTTTTTCGCTCATTTTGGAATCAAAAACTCAATTTCTTTTTTCCCTTATCCAGGTTTCTGGCTACTCTATGCATATAAATATATATTTATTTACTATATGTATTATAGTTAATATATAATATAAATTATGGACTCATATTGAACAAATATGAATGTTAATATTGTATTTTCTATTAGAATTAGTTTTTTTTACACAATGAAACTATTTTTGGCCTAGAAATCTTCATTCCAATAGTTATCACTAATATAACGTGTGTTTAATTTACAATTTAGAGGTATGGAAAAAATTTTCACGAACGGCCTTATATCACGCTGTTTATGTATTAGAAACAAAGCACATAGGCTCTGGGTTTAAGTCTCACTAAGGACTGGTCTTAAAACGCATTTTAAAAAATCTTTAAAAAATACTTGTTTAAGAAAGTGATACAACTTTAAGTTTCTTTTTTAAATTGCAAAAATGCCTACTACTAAAATCTACATATAGTTTGAACTCTATTTGGTGTCCCTAGGAATCAATGGGACTCCATGTCGCTTTCAGTTCACCAGATTAACTAACTTAAATATTCCCCTCAATTTGAAAATCGTGTACACATCATCTATTTCAGCTCTCTTTTCAATAGTTATAAGAAAATTAGTCTGGAGAAAACCTTCCATGAAATATTTCTGATTTGAAAATCGTGTACACATTATCTATTTCAGCTCTCTTTTCAACAATTACAAGAACATTAATCTGGAGAAAGCCTTCCATGAAATATTTCTGATTTGAAAATCGTGTACACATTATCTATTTTAGCTCTCTTTTCTATAGTTATAAGAAAATTAGTCTAGAGAAAACCTTCCATAAAATATTTCTAATTTGAAAATCGTATTCGTTTAGAGCACTGTCTCATATATTATATTTTTAGATGATATTGATATTTGATCGATATCAATTAACATGACTAGCTTTGACATTGTGTTTCCATTTTAAGTACAGACATATGCTGTCATAAAGTATATTGAAAAATTTTTAAATGTAAATACTCAACAAGTCTTTACTCATTCTCTTGCATTACCAAATTTTTCTCTTCCCCCCTGCTGGCCTTGAGTAGCTACAACACAATGGGACTTCTATCGTTTCATAATGAATTTGATTGATTTCAACGCCTCAGTGAGTATTGGGCCGCAGTAGGTTAAATTTCTGCGTTTTTATTGCATTATTTTTGTTTAGTGTGGAAATCTGCACGAAACGAGCAAATGCAGTCAAGCAGAGATGAAAAACAGTTGATAGTTCATCTGACAAGGTGGCTTTTGGATGTAATTACCTTTTTCCAATACAAATTATCGCATAAAATTGGAAATAACGAAATCGAAAAACTTGCAATGAAGTCGTAATTATAGAAGTTCAGAATTCAAATAATACTTAGTGATTTGCTCACAACGTCCGTTTCATTCAACGACATTCCTTCCAAGAATCGGGAACTGATAATTCACGTGAGTTGTTAATTTATTTAAATCAAATTCAATTTAAATTAAAATAAATTTGCAATAACTTTATTTTCCACTTTTATCTAAGAATTTATGTACATATATTTTTCTCCTCTTTTTTTCTCAACACCCAATAATTAATAGCCAGTTAAATATTTATGCGGGTTTGATAAAATATATCAAAATAATTTAATGGCATAATCACGTCAAGAAAATTGCCAAAAATGATATGGTATGGCATTCATCAAAATGTGATTTGATTAAAAAAGTGAAATATCCAAATGCTTTCCAATCTTTCCACTAAGTGTTCTTAATCAAAAAATGAGGCGAGTAGGTTTGTTTACAATTCTAATGACCCCGGAAACAGTGCGTGCGTATTTGAGCGTGGGTGACGTCACTAAATTGATACGATACCATTGCACATAGATACACAGATAGTTTCGTGTGGGTAAATATTTGCATAAACAAATATTTGATTTATGGTAGAGACAATTTAACATATATATACAATTTTTGTAATCACTTCCGTCTATCCGTCCAAAAAGCTGGTTATTTTAAATTCAATTTTCTTTATTTTACTTGTAATTATAATTTCAAATAATTAATTTTAATTTATTTATAAAGTTTTAAATATATATATATAAAGTTTTAATACATATATTCATTTCTGTTAAAAGTACCTTGACATTTTGAAAATACTTTTTTAAGTACTGATTTTTCTTCACACCCTTCACGCTATAGCGAAAAAGTAGGTATATTAAGTTTGTCAAGACATTTATACCCCAGAGGGGTATATGTAGGTGATATCTGCACTAAATAAATTTTTGTTTTGATAACCGTTGTTTTAACAATAAAACATTTTTTGGGGTGTCTTAGAACCCACGCTACTTTTAACAACTATGTATAAGTTCGACTTTGTGCGACAACAAGATTTTTATATTTGAGAACCAACTTATGTGTGTAACACCAAAAATTAACTCACCTTGCTGTGTGGTGCAGAAGATTGGACAATTATCAACATTGCTGAGAAGGCATTAGTTGCAGAAGGAAAATATTCTGCTGAAGATCTATGGTACTTTACGCGTTGCCATCGAAGATCAAATTAAATGAAACGAAAACATCACGATAGTTAAATGCACAAAAATTTAGGGATTTTTCTGGATTGGTCATAGCCGGAGCAATTGGAAGAAAATGCCTCGTCTAGAATGGTGTTTGATTCTGTACCCACCAGTAGAAAAAGTTGTAGATAACGTCTGCATGTTCGGTGGAAAAACCAGGTGATCAATTTTTTTAATAAAATAGGTACTACGTATTAGTACTACTACTAGTGCTGACAATAAGCCACTAATCCAGTTTCTCATTTATGATGGCGTATTAAGTAATTGAGTAAGACTAAATACAATTTATTAAAGAAAAAGAAGAAAACTTGACAAGTAATGTGAAGGCTTTACACCAGTGTTTTCCGAACTTTTCTTTTTCAAACGACGCAGAATCTTTTGATTTCACAACATAATAACTATCTAAACAAATCAAGGCATTGCTTGCGATGTATTATTATCGTAATACGTTTGAGTACCTTTTTTTAATGTATGGTTATATTTTTTCCCCACTGCAATGCGATTTTATTTTAGAAGTCTTGTATATTTTGTTTATAGAGCATAAATGCACTTAATGTTGTTATCTATCTGAAGTCGAAATGGATGTTAGTATTTCACAGAAAAAATAGATATAAAATTCCTTATAAAAAAATTTTCTACACTGTCAAACTTTCATGGATCATTTTTTTATATGAAGTATTAAGTCAATTTTTCATAAAACCGGGAATATTTATATCAAACGTATCAGACCTGTAAATTTCACTATTATTATTATTAATTTCCTTCAATTTCAGTTTCGAATTGCATTTCTGAACTATAAAATGAAGCGCTCTTAACTAAATTCTCAAGTTAATTAGATCAATATATATAAAAGTTCAATTTTCAATTAAAGAATTAATCCTACCAATAGGTATTACTATGAGTGCATAGGCAATTGAAATTCGAGATCTCTCTTGATGAAAACAAATAACTTTATACAACTTGCTTATTTAACTCGTCCTGAAGACGATGAAGGCGATTAACGCTGAAAAATCTATGGTTTTACGACTTTTCAACAGAAAAATTCTTAACAAAATCTTCTTAACTAGACTACTTCTTCAAATCTTTAAAATTTTCTTATTTTCTTAGCCCCCAAGGTCTTACCTAAAATTTTGTAAGTCGAGATAATAAAGATCCATTGATTGACATAAATGACATAGACATTTCAGTTAAACAATATTCGGTACCATTAGAGCAAAGTAGTAGAATAAAAAAATCTTCTTTAGGGTAGAATGATCGAGATATCCTGTCGCAAATTGATATTGCTGATTAGCCTCAACGCAAGAAACGTTGTGCCCAAGACTCAACTCACAAGCAATTGTAATACAAATCAAATAAGTAAGTTAATGATTTATATATATATATATATGTAATAATAAGTCATTTTATTAAA
>NW_024033261.1:0-8134 GCF_002237135.1 Teleopsis dalmanni
AATTTAACATGAATCGGACTAGAAGAAAAATTGAACGCCCAAAGAATCCCTACTCAACCGCTAATATATTTTCGAGATGGAGTTTCTGGTGGATGAAAAAAATATTTCATAAGGGTTTGCAAGGACCACTTGAAGAGGAAGACTTATATCAGCACCGTAAAGACTTAGATAGTGAACGAGTAACTACAAAGTTTTCGTAAAAACAAGACTGTGCAATAATCCGTTCGCGTAGTTTAACTGCTGTGTATTTTATTTTAGAAGATTTAGTGTTTCCAGCAGAGATCGTAGGCAAACGTATTCGTGCCAAATTGGATGGCACCCAAATTATATATAAAGGTGCATTTGGATAAGAATCTACAAACGACCATTGAGCACAAAGTAAGTGTTAAATAACACTTATTTCATTAAATCTTTTTTTGCGCTTGTGTTTTTTGCTGTTTAAAATTAGTGGTCCAATGTTTCGTTTACGCTTCATTGCTCAAACTGAATTGTAGCTTATTCATATATTGGTAACATTCATCAAATTTAATGAGTGTAGCAATTAACTTGCAGCAATTAATTCAATATGTCTTAATAATAATAATTCATTAAACAGAATAATATAACAATTTTGCATGATTTGCATAAGGATAAGGAATTATTTGAAAATAATTTCTGTTGTACGAATACGAGAACGAGTACGCATAATTACCGTACATTGTCTATAAAGTTTTGTTATAACATTGAAAAAATATTGTAAATTTTTTGCATTGCTATTTACTGTTATTCACGATTTAAAAAATTTTTGTTGCATTTACCATATTGAGTGGTGCTCGTGTCGGTTATCTTCATTTCTTGAACTTCGAATTTATTACTACATTTTTGGTTTATCATAACCAAACGTAACTGTAAATAAAGAAATTTAACATCAATCGGACTAGAAGAAAAATTGAACGCCCAAAGAATCCCTACTCAACCGCTAATATATTTTCGAGATGGAGTTTCTGGTGGATGAGAAAAATATTTCATAAGGGTTTGCAAGGACCACTTGAAGAGGAAGAGTTATATCAGCACCGTAAAGACTTAGATAGTGAACGAGTAACTACAAAGTTTTCGTAAAAACAAGACGGTGCAATAATCCGTTCGCGTAGTTTAACTGCTGTGTATATTACTTTAGAAGATTTAGTGTTTCCAGCAGAGATCGTAGGCAAACGTATTCGTGCCAAATTGGATGGCACCCAAATTATAAAGGTGCATTTGGATAAGAATCTACAAACGACCATTGAGCACAAAGTAAGTGTTAAATAACACTTATTTCATTAAATCTTTTTTTGCACTTGTGGTTTTTGCTGTTTAAAATTAGTGGTCCAATGTTTCGTTTACGCTTCATTGCTCAAACTGAATTGTAGCTCATTCATATATTGGTAACATTCATCAAATTTAATGAGACTAGCAATTAACTTGCAGCAATTAATTCAATATGACTAAATAATAATAATTCATTAAACAGAATAATATAACAATTTTGCATGATTTGCATAAGGAATTATTTGAAAATAATTTCTGTTGTACGAATACGAGAACGAGTACGCGTAATTACCGTACATTGTCTATAAAGTTTTGTTGTAACATTGAAAAAATATTGTAAATTTTTTGCATTGCTATTTACTGCTATTCACGATTTAAAAAATTTTTGTTGCATTTACCATATTGAGTGGTGCTCGTGTCGGTTATCTTCATTTCTTGAACTTCGAATTTATTACTACATTTTTGGTTTATCATAACCAAACGTAACTGTAAATAAAGAAATTTAACATGAATCGAACTAGAAGAAAAATTGAACGCCCAAAGAATCCCTACTCAACCGCTAATATATTTTCGAGATGGAGTTTATCAAATTTTATCTTTCTTATATTCCAAATTTATATTTTTATATATATTTGCTTATAATCTTCAAAAATTTATCACCTTTCTTTATACACAAGTAAACATATGTATGCTTATATACATATGTTCACATGTATGTATATATGTTTGTAAATAAAATCTTTGTCGTAAAGAGTTTTACGTTTAATCTACCGGCATATATTTTTCAATGCCCAAGGTCAAAATTATTAATCATATAAGGTGGTTGGTTAGTTGGTTGGTTGGGCGTGAAATTGTGTAGATTCTGTGTAAAGAGCGATGAGAGCGCATTAAATTCTATTGTCGGTAGTGCAAAAAAAATTTCATATTTCTCTTCTGCTCCGATACAAGCAGTCGTATATTTCAGTCTGCCTCTAACTTGCTACGATTGTGAAAAAGCAAAAAATATAAAAAATAAAAGCAAGTAAAGGAGAAACAAGTAAACATTTGCTACAAATTTTGCCTGGTTGATTCATTGTCGTCGTCGTCGTTGAAGTGTTTAACAAGACGTTTCGGTTAATTTTTAACTTTCCTAAGTTTATTAAAAACAGAATTTAAAAAAAATTTAATAAATAAGTAAATGCAAAAAATATTTAAAAGAAATAAACTCAAGTAAAATAGCTAAAGAAAGCTTGACGTCTTGTCTTTCGTTCGTACGTTCGATTATATATTGTCGGTTTTTCATATTGTTTTTTATATTTTTTTGTTTTTTTTTTTGTTGTCTTCTTCGTAACTCGTCAGCTATTACGTCTTCTTCGTCTCAACTTGAGTGAATTTTTGCTGATGCTGAAATTGTGTAGATTCTGTGTAAAGAGCGATGAGAGCGCATTAAATTCTATTGTCGGTAGTGCAAAAAAAAAATTTCATATTTCTCTTCTGCTCCGATACAAGCAGTCGTATATTTCAGTCTGCCTCTAACTTGCTACGATGGTCAAAAAGCAAAAAATTAAAAAATAAAGCAAGTAAGAAAACAAGTAAACATTTGCTAAAATGTCGTAGGTCGAGTCGTTGAAGCTGTTTAACAAGACGTTCGGTAAATTTTAATTCCTAGTTTTTAAAAACAGAATTTAAAAAAAATTTAATAAATAAGTAAATGCAAAAAATATTTAAAAGAAATAAACTCAAGTAAAATAGCTAAAGAAAGCTTGACGTCTTGTCTTTCGTTCGTACGTTCGATTATATATTGTCGGTTTTTCATATTGTTTTTTTATGAGGTTTTAACTGTTCCTCGCTTTTGTTGTCTTCTTCGTAAATCGTCAGCTATTACGTCTTCTTCGTCTCAACTTGAGCGAATTTTTGCTGAAGCTGCTGGCTGAAGCCAAATTACTTTCTGCAACTTTTAGATAAGGTACGTAATATAAAACAAAACTTAGTATTGATTATTAAATATTAAAAAAAATGTATTTTTTTTTAACTTTTTGTCGTCGCTTTTAAATTTATTTTTTTTGTAGCTAATATTTTTAAATGTTTTTTTTTTGTTTTTTTTTTGTCTTCTATAAATTTACTTTCCGAAACTTTATTTACTTTTCCGTGATTTTTCTCTGTATGCATATGTATCATATATATGTGTGTTTCTACGTATGCATTTACCTTATACTGTAGAAAATATATTTTCTTGTTTAATTTTTATTCATTCTACTATTTGTTCTCTCATAAACATACACAAACATAATTTGATGGATTTCATCATAAATGCAATGTTGTCACATTTCTCAAAATACTTAAATATGTGCAGAATGTTTAAAGAGTATATTACATTTAAAAAAAGTTTTTAGTTTTATTAAACCCAATCATTAACATCTATTAAAAGTTTCTTTTGTTTACATTTGCACACGTGCGTAAAAGCTTTAGTAATTATTTTTTTTATTATCTATTTTGTATAACATTAGTTTTTGTTTAGTGTTTTTTTTATTCTGATCACAATAAAAATTTCTCATTACTATGAAAAAAAATACGAAACATACAAATTAAATAAAAACATTCTCTTAATTCAATATGTCTAAATAATAATAATTCATTAAACAGAATAATATAACAATTTTGCATCATTTGCATAAGGATAAGGAATTATTTGAAAATAATTTCTGTTGTACGAATACGAGAACGAGTACGCGTAATTACCGTACATTGTCTATAAAGTTTTGTTGTAACATTGAAAAAGTATTGTAAATTTTTTGCATTGCTATTTACTGTTATTCACGATTTAAAAAATTTTTGTTGCATTTACCATATTGAGTGGTGCTCGTGTCGGTTATCTTCATTTCTTGAACTTCGAATTTATTACTACATTTTTGGTTTATCATAATCAAACGTAACTGTAAATAAAGAAATTTAACATCAATCGGACTAGAAGAAAAATTGAACGCCCAAAGAATCCCTACTCAACCGCTAATATATTTTCGAGATGGAGTTTCTGGTGGATGAGAAATATATTTCATAAGGGTTTGCAAGGACCACTTGAAGAGGAAGAGTTATATCAGCACCGTAAAGACTTAGATAGTGAACGAGTAACTACAAAGTTTTCGTAAAAACAAGACGGTGCAATAATCCGTTCGCGTAGTTTAACTGCTGTGTATTTTATTTTAGAAGATTTAGTGTTTCCAGCAGAGATCGTAGGCAAACGTATTCGTGCCAAATTTGATGGCACCCAAATTATAAAGGTGCATTTGGATAAGAATCTACAAACGACCATTGAGCACAAAGTAAGTGTTAAATAACACTTATTTCATTAAATCTTTTTTTGCACTTGTGTTTTTTGCTGTTTAAAATTAGTGGTCCAATGTTTCGTTTACGCTTCATTGCTCAAACTGAATTGTAGCTTATTCATATATTGGTAACATTCATCAAATTTAATGAGTGTAGCAATTAACTTGCAGCAATTAATTCAATATGTCTTAATAATAATAATTCATTAAACAGAATAATATAACAATTTTGCATGATTTGCATAAGGATAAGGAATTATTTGAAAATAATTTCTGTTGTACGAATACGAGAACGAGTACGCATAATTACCGTACATTGTCTATAAAGTTTTGTTGTAACATTGAAAAAATATTGTAAATTTTTTGCATTGCTATTTACTGTTATCACGATTTAAAAAATTTTTGTTGCATTTACCATATTGAGTGGTGCTCGTGTCGGTTATCTTCATTTCTTGAACTTCGAATTTATTACTACATTTTTGGTTTTTCATAATCAAACGTAACTGTAAATAAAGAAATTTAACATGAATCGGACTAGAAGAAAAATTGAACGCTCAAAGAATCCCTACTCAACCGCTAATATATTTTCGAGATGGAGTTACTGGTGGATGAAAAAAATATTTCATAAAGGTTTGCAAGGACCACTTGAAGAGGAAGACTTATATCAGCACCGTAAAGACTTAGATAGTGAACGAGTAACTACAAAGTTTTCGTAAAAACAAGACGGTGCAATAATCCGTTCGCGTAGTTTAACTGCTGTGTATTTTACTTTAGAAGATTTAGTGTTTCCAGCAGAGATCGTAGGCAAACGTATTCGTGCCAAATTGGATGGCACCCAAATTATAAAGGTGCATTTGGATAAGAATCTACAAACGACCATTGAGCACAAAGTAAGTGTTAAATAACACTTATTTCATTAAATCTTTTTTTGCACTTGTGTTTTTTGCTGTTTAAAATTAGTGGTCCAATGTTTCGTTTACGATTCATTGCTCAAACTGAATTGTAGCTCATTCATATATTGGTAACATTCATCAAATTTAATGAGTCTAGCAATTAACTTGCAGCAATTAATTCAATATGTCTAATAATAATAATTCATTAAACAGAATAATATAACAATTTTGCATGATTTGCATAAGGATAAGGAATTATTTGAAAATAATTTCTGTTGTACGAATACGAGAACGAGTACGCATAATTACCGTACATTGTCTATAAAGTTTTGTTGTAACATTGAAAAAATATTGTAAATTTTTTGCATTGTTATTTACTGTTATTCACGATTTAAGAAATTTTTGTTGCATTTACCATATTTGAGTGGTGCTCGTGTCGGTTATCTTCATTTCTTGAACTTCGAATTTATTACTACATTTTTGGTTTATCATAATCAAACGTAACTGTAAATAAAGAAATTTAACATCAATCGGACTAGAAGAAAAATTGAACGCCCAAAGAATCCCTACTCAACCGCTAATATATTTTCGAGATGGAGTTTCTGGTGGATGAGAAAAATATTTCATAAGGGTTTGCACCACTTGAAGAGAAAGACTTATATCAGCACCGTAAAGACTTAGATAGTGAACGAGTAACTACAAAGTTTTCGTAAAAACAAGACGGTGCAATAATCCGTTCGCGTAGTTTAACTGCTGTGTATTTTATTTTAGAAGATTTAGTGTTTCCAGCAGAGATCGTAGGCAAACGTATTCGTGCCAAATTGGATGGCACCCAAATTATAAAGGTGCATTTGGATAAGAATCTACAAACGACCATTGAGCACAAAGTAAGTGTTAAATAACACTTATTTCATTAAATCTTTTTTTTGCACTTGTGGTTTTTGCTGTTTAAAATTAGTGGTCCAATGTTTCGTTTACGCTTCATTGCTCAAACTGAATTGTAGCTCATTCATATATTGGTAACATTCATCAAATTTAATGAGTCTAGCAATTAACTTGCAGCAATTAATTCAATATGTCTAAATAATAATAATTCATTAAACAGAATAATATAACAATTTTGCATGATTTGCATAAGGAATTATTTGAAAATAATTTCTGTTGTACGAATACGAGAACGAGTACGCGTGATTATCGTACATTGTCTATAAAGTTTTGTTGTAACATTGAAAAAGTGTTGTAAATTTTTTGCATTGCTATTTACTGTTATTCACGATTTAAAAAATTTTTGTTGCATTTACCATATTGAGTGGTGCTCGTGTCGGTTATCTTCATTTCTTGAACTTCGAATTTATTACTACATTTTTGGTTTATCATAATCAAACGTAACTGTAAATAAAGAAATTTAACATGAATCGGACTAGAAGAAAAATTGAACGCCCAAAGAATCCCTACTCAACCGCTAATATATTTTCGAGATGGAGTTTCTGGTGGATGAAAAAAATATTTCATAAGGGTTTGCAAGGACCACTTGAAGAGGAAGACTTATATCAGCACCGTAAAGACTTAGATAGTGAACGAGTAACTACAAAGTTTTCGTAAAAACAAGACTGTGCAATAATCCGTTCGCGTAGTTTAACTGCTGTGTATTTTATTTTAGAAGATTTAGTGTTTCCAGCAGAGATCGTAGGCAAACGTATTCGTGCCAAATTGGATGGCACCCAAATTATATATAAAGGTGCATTTGGATAAGAATCTACAAACGACCATTGAGCACAAAGTAAGTGTTAAATAACACTTATTTCATTAAATCTTTTTTTGCGCTTGTGTTTTTTGCTGTTTAAAATTAGTGGTCCAATGTTTCGTTTACGCTTCATTGCTCAAACTGAATTGTAGCTTATTCATATATTGGTAACATTCATCAAATTTAATGAGTGTAGCAATTAACTTGCAGCAATTAATTCAATATGTCTTAATAATAATAATTCATTAAACAGAATAATATAACAATTTTGCATGATTTGCATAAGGATAAGGAATTATTTGAAAATAATTTCTGTTGTACGAATACGAGAACGAGTACGCATAATTACCGTACATTGTCTATAAAGTTTTGTTGTAACATTGAAAAAATATTGTAAATTTTTTGCATTGTTATTTACTGTTATTCACGATTTAAGAAATTTTTGTTGCATTTACCATATTTGAGTGGTGCTCGTGTCGGTTATCTTCATTTCTTGAACTTCGAATTTATTACTACATTTTTGGTTTATCATAATCAAACGTAACTGTAAATAAAGAAATTTAACATCAATCGGACTAGAAGAAAAATTGAACGCCCAAAGAATCCCTACTCAACCGCTAATATATTTTCGAGATGGAGTTTCTGGTGGATGAGAAATATATTTCATAAGGGTTTGCAAGGACCACTTGAAGAGGAAGAGTTATATCAGCACCGTAAAGACTTAGATAGTGAACGAGTAACTACAAAGTTTTCGTAAAAACAAGACGGTGCAATAATCCGTTCGCGTAGTTTAACTGCTGTGTATTTTATTTTAGAAGATTTAGTGTTTTCAGCAGAGATCGTAGGCAAACGTATTCGTGCCAAATTGGATGGCACCCAAATTATATATAAAGGTGCATTTGGATAAG
>NW_024033262.1:0-8127 GCF_002237135.1 Teleopsis dalmanni
ATTTTATTTTATTTTATTTTATATCCTTCTATGTTCCTTAAAAAATAGATGTTCAACAGACTCAGTACCGAAATCCTTCTTTGCCAATGTTAGATTGCACTTCTGTAATTTCTCTGGCTTAGTACCTTTCCAGGTATTTTCGAAAGTCTTTATTATATTAATATATGTCCATCGAATGTCCTTAACGAAGTAAAAAACCTTAGCGGACTCAGTTTTAAGCTTCAAACGTTTTCGTCTTATATGATATATAATACTAATTATACAATATTATATATTATAACAATTATCATTATTAACTAATTGCTTTTTAATTTTTAAAGCTATTTTCTGTAGAAGAAAAATTTAATTAAATTAGGTCCTTAGTTTATATTTATTTTTCCTATTTTGTTTTTTTTTCTCTAGGTCTAATTTATTTGGCTTTCTTCTAATTTTTAATGTCGTTGTTTTTAATTTACTTATTATCTTATATATAAAATTAACATTGTCAAAATGTTAGTTACCGTACTCCTCCGAAACGGCTTTACCGATTTTTACCAAATTTTATATGCGTATTCAGTAGGTTTGAGAATCGGCTACTATCTATTTTTCATACCGCTAAAGTGATTAGGGTGTCCCTATCCAGCAAAAATATCTTTATTGCTTTAACAAAAATTTTTTTATTTTTTTGACATAAATTTTTTTATATTTTTGAAAAAGAAAACTTGCTATGATATGAAAAGTTGTTGTCTATGAAAATACTGAATTCATAAAACTGCCCCCTAATTTCTGCACTATCGTTAATTCCCAAAATGCTCTCATTGACCGCGTATTTCCAGATGTACACATACAATACAATAGTACAATAATACGCGATTGGTAATTAAAAAATTGATGAAAAACATTATCGAAGCCACCATTTTGAATGGCAAGTTCCGAAACGAAAAAGTTTTATTGCCACGAATTCCAATGATTCTCACAGACATGCCAATTTAATTCAAACGCGTTCAATTTCCTATTAGATTGGCATTTGCAAAGACCATCAATAAGTCGCAAGGCCAAACGATGTCTGTTTGCGGTCTTATAAATAAAATTTCCATGTCACAATGTTAGTTACCGTACTCCTCCGAAACGGCTTTACCGATTTTTACCAAATTTTATATGCGTATTCAGTAGGTCTGAGAATCGGCTACTATCTATTTTTCATACCGCTAAAGTGATTAGGGAGTCCCTACCCAGTAAAAATATCCTTAGTGCTTAACAAAAAATTTTTTATTTTTTTGACATAAATTTTGTTTATATTTTTGAAAAAGAAAAATTTTTTCTTAATATTTTATGTAACTACGCCAACAAGTACATCGAGCATTTACATCGACTTCGTTCTTCGTCTTCGGCTTGCATGGCAGATGGAAAATGTACTAAAAATTTTTCTAAAGATTTCACTAATGATACTATAACAAATACCGACGGATATCCAATATATCGTCGAAGAAATCCCGATAATGGGGGACAATGGCGGGTGGTAACGTATTCGCCTCTGCTAAGCAAGACATACAATGCTTATATTAATGTTGAGTTTTGCAGTTCTGTGAAGAGCATCAAATATATAAGTATGTCCATAAAGGCGGTGGTATGGCTGTGTTTAGAGTAGAAAATACTAATGTAAATGCTCCTCCAATGAACAAAAACGGTGAAATTACGCTCTACCAAATTGGTCGGTACATCACCTCCAATGAAGCTGCTTGGCGTATCTTCGGTTTTCTAATTCATGAACGGGATCCAGCAGCTGTTCAGTTAGCCGTCCATCTTGAAAACGGTCAGCGTGTAAATCTATTGATTTTAAATTAATAATTTAATAAATAAACTATAATAACTTAAAAATAATATTGTTTGGCGTTTGTTATTTTTATTTACCTTTTCGTTCATAGCCCTCCATGCCTATTTCATGCATATACCACATACTTACACACTTATAATAAGTAAGTTACTTTTGGTCTGCACTAGAATTTATCTAGAAACTAGAAATAATTTATAAGGCAAAACAACGTTTGTCGGGTTATCTAGTATTATATATATTTCTATATATATATATTCACTACTGTGTATTTACTGTACTTTTACAGTTCCTGTGAATTAGGTATTTTTTTTTTGATCTAGCGGGGGTGAAAGTGGATTAAATATCCTTAAGGGAGATAAAAGCTTCAGCGGACTCTGTTTTAAATACGAAACTATTTTGTTCAGTGTTAAACAACACTACTATAGTTCGTTTGGATTGGTGTCTTTCTTGTTTTTTGTTGGGCATTCTCATTATATTGATATTTGTAGTTTAAATAAACTTAAGATATGGATGGATTAGTGTGTCTCCAGGAATGTTTTGGATGTCCTCGTTAAATTAATAGTGGTTATTCGAATATTCTTAAGAGAGTAAAGATCGAATGCGATTTCGCACAGCTAATCATTTTTAGGCCAATATTAGATTATACTTCCATAGTTAGTCTGGGTCAATGTCTCTTCGGTATTTTTTGGACTCTTGTGTTATATTGATACTTTTTGTTTAAATATTTTTAAGGGCAAAGAGCTGCAACTTTCTTTTTTGTCAAATTTAAAATTGTTTTAAGATGGTGTATCTGTCTCAGTGCCTCACCGTCTTCCTCCTTGTATTGGTACTTGGTGAATGAATATCCTTAACAGAGCAAATGCCCTTATTTTTATAGTACGTCTGAAACAATTACTCTTTATTATGTGTTAAACACCTTCTCGAAATTAATAATGGTTGATTAAATGTTTTTAAGGCAGCATTAATCTTCAAAAGACTCGGTTGCGAGTAGCAAACCTTCTATAGTTTTTTACCTGCGGATGGATTTTCACTGCGGGTCTAACTAGATTGAGGTATTTTTAGTGTATGCATAATTCTACTCTATTGTAATAAAAATAGATTTTAGTATTATTTTCTACTGCATTTAAATCTTTTTTTGTCATACTATTTCCTTAAATCTTATTTATTATAAAACATTTATAATAATTTTTTTATTATAATTTATATTATATATATTTATAATTTATGTTGTTTGATTAATTTATTTTATCTGAACATTTCGTCTAGAATTTTTTAACTTATATTTCTGTATAAATTTAATATCAATGGTACTAAATTAATTTAAAAATAATTCATATTTATTGATTACATTAGTTTTCTCTTAATAGAAGATTAATACCATAAATCTTAAAATTAATCGACATCTTATTAAAATTTATGCAAAACATAAATCCATTAGCAGCTTATCTTGTTTTTTCGACCTTCTTCAAGATACTCATTTCTAAAAGTTAGAAAGAAATTTTTATCTGACATTGTGCTATGCCTTCGAGCTGAGTTGTGGTGCTATATTAAGTTAAGCCGGAATTAGCTTGCACTAAACTGTCTTAAACTCGACTGCAGAGTATTAATTTGTCAATGTGAAAATCATGAAAATCGTGAAAATCACGAAAATCTTCGCAGACTAAAAATTCTCCTTAGGCGCTTATCAGTAGGCATTTTCTCTTATCGCCCATACACTTCAAACTAATTGTCCATGCTTCCATTCGTCTATTCGCTCATCCGTTCGTCTATCTATTCTTCCATCCATCCATCCATCTATTAGTGCAAAGCGTGTACGAATGCTTGCTTATAAATAAAAATTCTACAAAATGCACTACATTTATGGACTTGAATGGAATTAAACGCTAAGCCGCCAGTTGACAATTGAAGAAAATTAATGGTTTTTGCTACGTTTGAACTTTTCTCCACACTCCTTTCAAGTTTTTTATTTCGAGAAATCTTCTGGTTTTTTGATATTTTGTAGCTTTTTTCAGCTTTGATTTTTGTTTATTTATTACGAAATAATAAAGCCCGGCAAAGAAGTTGAGATAATGTATTTCAAATGAAAACTTTGTCCATTTGTTTACTTTTAAGTAAACACAAAATAAAAACATTTTCTCTTTCCTCTGTTTTTTTCCTCAGATAATTTGGACATGAGCCCCCTTTTCACCTCACATGTGGCACCAGATTTCCTTTTAATCTACTTTGTATTTAGTTGCAGTGGCGTAAATTTTCCATTTTATTGCCTGAGCTTTGATATAACTTTTCCGGAGATAAGATATCATTTGACTTTATTTGTATTGTGAATTCAACTTTGTTTGAAATTTAAAGATTTTCAGATTTTCAAGTTTTTTTCTGAGTTTATTTATAATTTGTTTTTAATTTAATTGGCATTTTTTGTTTAAGTTTAACGAGATAAGAGCATTTAAAACTTCAAATGATAAAACTGCATTAACTCAAAAATTTCTTTACTTTCTTTTCAGGTATGTACCGGATTTATTTGTGTATGAAACTTTGCTGAAGTTGAAATGGAAGTTGGTAAATAAGTTTTGTGAATAAAATTATCATGTGTAAGATTTATGACCTACTAAATAAAGTTGTGGCTTATGTCAATGGAATGAAAAATATTCTGGAAAAAGCGTACACATAACTTTATATTCAAAAAGTTGAATTTTATCATTGATTTTATACAAGAAATAATAAAGCTGTCGAAAAATGTGTATAATATATATGGATAATCCATCTACATATTTCTTCAAAGTAGATATTATTAAAAAACTACAAAAATATTATATAAAAAATATAAAAATTGTCAAGAAAATGTTAGCTATATGGTGCTTAATATATGTAGACTCTCCATCCATATTTTCAAAGCAGACATTATTAAGTACCTACAAAAATATAATATAAAATATACAAACTGTCAAGAAAATGTTAGCAATATAGGTGCTTAACTTTTTCTTACTAAAGCCGACACAAAATAAAGAACTGTAAAAACTGTCAGGAAAATGTTTGCAACATACCTAGTTGCTACATTATTTTGCTAAAGTACATTTGAAGAGGCAGTGCCAGGGTACGGATAACCCTGATAGTAGGGTTGAACATTTGCCTGATCTAGCAAATTATAAATTTTGAATATATAATAAATAAATAATAAATGTACTGGCAAGAATATGTTTGTAAGAGTATTGCAATATTATTTTCTAATACCACAATAAATATATATATAAGGTATAAAGTAGGGTTTGTCATTTAGTGAACTTATTAGTTTTTAGATGTTAATTATTTTGAAGACCTAGCAATCTTAATAAAGAATAATAAAATAAAATAAAATGAAATAATAAAAGAAACAAACAATAAACAAGTAAAAAAAAAAATAAACAAAACGAAATATAGATTTGTTAAGAAAATATTTGCCATATAATTGCTTTATTATATTCCTAAGTCAGACCAAATATAAAACATATAAGTATGGAAATATGGGAGTTAGTTAGTGATACAGTAATTTCTAGATGTGAATCATTTTAAAGGCTAATCTTAATAAATTCTAAAAAATATATAACAAAAAATTTAGATTTGTTAAAGAAATGTTTGAAATATAGTAGCTTTATTAAATATTCCTTCCAGTGCCCTTTGTAAAGGCGGTACTAAGCTTGATTGCTTAGTTTGTAAACATACGAGTATCAGTTCTCCAAGTTAAATCCTTTCGCAGGATATAGTCAGTTAGATGGCACTCATATTAACAGTTAGATAGAATCTAATTCCCAAACAATAAGTAAAATTAAATATTGCTATATTTCTGCACCAGGTGTGAAAGGTGATTCTTAATAGCAAAAGAGAGCACATAGGAGCAATGTAAATGCAAAAACTATGCATAAAGAGAAGTCAACGTCATTTAATTATCAGTTTAAATTATCCTCATTTCGTAGAAATTAACATATTTTTATTATTAACAAATAGTACTAGCACTAAGAAAATTTACATGACAGTTGTGGGCTACATTACTATTATCTTAGATCTAATAATCTTTGTCATTATTAAAACTTTTTAATATTGTTATTAAAACTTCTATACACAATCTGTGATCTGATATTACCGAAATCTTGTCAAAAAGACGTTTTAAAAAGTGCTAAAAAATGCTTGTTGACTCTATTTTAGGAATAAAGCTTTAGATATTTCCCAAATTCGCAAAAAATATATACTACAAAATCTACATAAAGGTGTAATTCTATCCGGTATTGCTAGGAACTAATAGGTATAAGTAAAAACTCTAACAGTCAGATTGAACTAACATAAGTTTTGTAATTTCGTGAGCATATTTATAAATTCGCAAAAAATACCTACTACAAAATCTACATAAAGGTATAATTCTATCTGGTATTGCTAGGTACCATAGGTATAATAGGTATAAGTAAAAACTACTAATAGTCAGATTAAACTAACATAAGTTTTGTAATTTCGTGTGCATATTAAGTATTAATACAGTTATACTTATTTGAAAATTCGAAATCGATAGATGCTACCAAATCATCTTTAATAAAGTTAAGTCTCGTCTTATCGACATAATAAGTAGTCTCGCTAGGAATCTATAGATTCATACTTGACTTCAGCCAGTCAGATTCACATATACTTACCTTTATCATTTTTTGTGCAATTTAGTAGTATTGTGGTAGGGTAACGTAGATTATACGTATAATAGATCGATGTTCAGTTGATGTATTGAGGTGCAGTGGTGTAGGTTATAGAATACATCGATATCTCAGTTGAAATATGATGGTACAGTAATGTAGGTCATATACGTAGAACAGGTCGATATTCAGTTCATATATTGTGGTACAGTAAAGTAGGTTATAGAATAGAACGATGTTCTGTTTGTTGCAGTATACTATTAGCTCCTATATAACTATTGATTTCAGATCTCAGTATAAATGGTCTTCATTTATTTTCTTACCGTCATCTGTTTTATTTTCCAATATTCACAGATAGGTATATAATAACGAAACTTTACTTTGGAATCTAAACTAGAACACTGTGTATGTAAATATATATCATCAGTACCTAGATTAGAAATAATGTAAAGCGTGTTTTATATATATTTTTATATAGGTTTTCAAACATGCATTTCGTTTACATTTCTAATGATGCAAACTACGTACGATTTAAGTATGATAATTGTAATTTTATTTATTTAACTATCAAATTTTTTTAAAAAACCATAAAAAATAGTTGCATGATTATGCATAATAGTTTGATAACATTTAAGAAGTCTTATAAGTAAATAATTTGTAAGACACCGTGTGCCAATCCTCTATTGATTCTCTATTGATTTCACTTATTGAAATGTGAATTTCAGTTCGCTTTGAAATAATTATTATTTTATGTATACATTGGGGATTAATTAATTTTGTGTGGGAATTACTAGATATGTGAAGTCATTAACAATGCATTTAGTTACACATTCCTATTTACTTACATTGCATACATTAACAAAGGTAATTTAAGATGCCCTAAAATACATTTATAATTCATGAAAATTCACTTGGATGTTAAGTACAGATTCCTCCGCTTAAGTTCATAGCTTTAAAAGCGAATTTTCAGCTTGAATACATCACATTCACTGTAAACTAAATGAAATGATATATCAGTAGATAATATAAATTAAAGTTTGAAATGATTATCGTCTTACAATTTATGTACTTTGCAACTAATTAAATGATTTAATTAATAGTAAAATTTTGTACATTTACTAAAATGAATTGATTTTAAGATTAGATATTTGCTGATAAAATGCATTTTATCCATGTAAATAACTAAACTGCCAATAGTGCAATTTTTGTCTTTATTATGATTTATAGTTGCAAATCCTTAGCATCCTTTGAAAAGGATTGCTTGTGTATTTAAGCTTTTACGTGCACACAAAGAATTATAGTTTTATTTGTAAGAATTTACAGAATACATATAAATTTATTTGATTTAGTTTAAATAATTGCTGTACACATTCAACACCATTGATTGTACAAATAAATAACTGTGAATATATGCTATATAGAGTCCTTATTGTTTATAATCCTTATTATAACAAAAGCAAATTGCTTAACTCAAACTTGCCTAAGTTCATTCATTCATTTGCTTTCTCAGTTATTCAGTTATTCATTTATTCACTTATTCATTACTTATATTGTTATAATGCATTTGACACAAAGTGCCTCCAATTATATTGAATTCAATGGAATGGTCTTGTTGGCTACAATAACCCCAAGGATATTTCATTTTATTGCTGACCTAATAGCAAAAAC
>NW_024033263.1:0-8127 GCF_002237135.1 Teleopsis dalmanni
AAATCAAAAATTAATTGAAGCTTGATTATAGATATATTACTTTGTTACTTGCAAAACCTGTGAGAACTTATGCAACAGATGAAGTCATATCCTTTATTGAAGAAGTGAGAAAGTATTTTTTGTATCTGATAAAATTGTTTTAGTAATTTAGATTATAGGAAAAATGAAAAGACTTTATATGTTTGTTTTGTATTTATCAATTATATTTTAAAAAATATAAATATAATATATTAGATATAATTTATATTATTTTAAATCACACTTTTCTTTTCGTTAAAATAATTTATAACTAATTAGATTATGCATTATTCAATCCAAACCATATCCAGCTCGTAATTGCCTTAGTGCCGTTTCACTTAGTCCATTACGAATTAAAAGTGATTCCGCTTGGCTAATGACGTTCCGGAGGTGTTCCAACGTTTGCACGTTTTTTGAATATTTCTCCGAAATATATTTATGGCGATACTTAATCTTTGCCTTATTAATTTTATTATTAATGCGCGATCGCCGGCAAAATTCAGCACGCTGAGGTCGCAACTGTTCCTCACGACTAAGTGGTTCTTCTGAACCTGAGGTGGTGTTGGTGGTTAGTCCACAACGTTCGACAATAATTGGATTTTCGACCAACATCTGCTGAATGTAACGTTCCTCCTCTTTGTGATAAGTTTTCTTATAGCGCTTCAGTTCCTCTGACATATTGCGCTCGATGGTGGCCAGTTTAATTTGTTGTATTGCTGGCGAAAAGTTTTGCACAACATTTGCATATGAATTTTGAAAATATATTATTATTATTATTAAGTAATAGGCTGTTAAAGCACCCCGACCTATGAAATCTATTGTGCGCCTATAGGCCCAACTAGGACAATTTTAGACTACTTATAAATCTTGTAATTGCTGTGGGCTTAATTTCACCTATTTGATTTGGGACTAAGATCCCGCTTCCAAGGTAGTCGTCTTGCCGCCGCTGAGCAGTTGCAAAGAATATATTCTGATATTTCTTTCTCCTCATTAGAGAGTCGACAGGAATCACTTTATACCTCCATTGGAGGTATTTTTGGGTCATTAAAATAATAAAAAAATTTAATAATACATTTACTTACACAATAAAGGTAAAATTAATTGAATCTCAATATCTAACACTTAGAAGTTAGATACATAAGTAGTTTTCTATAACGATTTAAAGTATCTTAATTGTAATAGTAGATGAGACAGGTACTATTACATTACACTTAAAGAACACTTAAAACATTTTGAGGTAACTTGAAACATTTAAAACAAAATCGCATTATTCAAATTGAAATAATTTGATAAAAACCTTTTTGATAAAGAATTTCCTAAAAACGACTTAAATTCCTTTATCATCACAACCCAATAAAGCGCAATTTAAGATTAATCTACAAAACAACCCCAACAAACGGGAAGCTTCTCATTGTTATATTTGCCATATCCTTTCAAATATTTACTCAATGGCACAACGAAAGATTCTTTCTGAAAAAATACAAAATAAATGTTCGCAATTGCGGTTTACAAGCAATTTCTTAAAACATATTTTCAATTTCTTTATTTACTACCAACAACTTTATTTATATCTGAAAATGTAATACTCGTACATATTTATTTTGTATTTGCAGGATTTTGTGCAAGGACTTTCGATACTGTCGCGTGGTTCAGTGGAGGAAAAATTACGCTGGACATTTTCATTGTACGACATCAATGGCGATGGCTTTATTACGAGGGAGGAAATGACTGATATTGTGACTGCCATATACGAACTGATGGGACGACTGCCTGACGAAATGCCGGAGGAGGAGAAAATCAAAGGCAAAGTCGAGCAAATATTTCAGGTGAGTGGTAAGATGAAGCACATCAGATGCGGAAACGATAAGTAAGAAATTTAACGAAAAATGACAGCAGGATGTCATTTTGAATTCATAATATCGTCTGTTGGACAGGAAGTCTTAACTTTGTAGGTATTGTTGGACCTACTTTTTTGTTAAGTATTTTTATGTTAATTGGATAGATTTCCGTACTGTGTACCTACTATACGTATATTTATATAAACATATATACCTAAATATATTAAAGGAACGTAGTGCTCGTATTCGAAATATTTGGGCATTTTTGAAAGTGGTTTAAGGGATTTGCATTTTCTTCGAAAAATGAGCTATGCATATCAAAAAATAATATTCTTGTCGCATAAATATTTTATAAATGAATTATTAAATCCAGTATAATTTGTTATAATATGCAACTATAAAACAATAAAGCTTCTGTTACTTGTAGGAATAAGTTTGAATGTATGTAGCTTTGAGACAATAATATATTATGAACACAGTGTAGGATTTTGCTTTACTGAATATAATTAAATAGTAACGACTTTCAAATAAAATATTGCCTGTAGGAATGACTGGGA
Source organism: Teleopsis dalmanni (assembly GCF_002237135.1). NCBI lineage: Eukaryota > Metazoa > Arthropoda > Insecta > Diptera > Diopsidae > Teleopsis > Teleopsis dalmanni. The sequence continues at coordinate 2,414 of NW_024033263.1, forward strand.
CAGAGAATTTATTTAGCAATTCCAACCACGTTTCTCTGTGAAAGTAGTTCAAATATTTTTCTTTTCTTGGTTCAGTTATTGTCAAAGCGTACCAAAACTAAGCTGTCGTATTTATTAAACATTCTACTTATAATACTCAGTTTAAATATTTAAATAATAATAATTTTTCATAAAATTATCTGAGTTATTCGTAATTTTCTTAATTGGATATAATTTCTGTTTGTTAAATAATTTAATGTATTTTTGGGTCAAGAGGTTTTTCATTCTACTATCTTTTCTTTGTATTCAATCAAAAAGGATTGTATAAATATATATATTTTTGGAATATTCTAATATCACTGATTTCAACATATAACACTTTATTAATAATTATATTTGGTGAACTTTACAATATAAAATTGCTACAATCAAACAATACCACAAATACAATTATTAAATGCCCACTTTCACTATCTTTTTGATTAAAAATACTCTTGATTAAGATTTGGAGTTATATACTCTTACAAAATAGCTATAGTAGATGTATAACTTATTTTAAACACTTTAAAAGTTGATAAAGTAGTGGGGTGGAGAAAAAAATGTAAAATTATAAAACCAATATATAATTTTTACTATAACTTTACTGTTAATATGTTTTACACATATCGATTCGTAAAACTGACAACCGATTCCTTTTTGAAAAATTCTTTTTATCTTCTGAATCTCAAGGAATATTCTGTCTCTTTCGGTGACAGATCCAATCATCCACTCAATTAACTACCCCAGTCAACTGCATAAGCGAAACTGTCGCGCAACAGGCGTATGAAAATTCTGACGCTTTTAAACGTATATATTTTAAGGTTACATAGAGTTCTCTATGCATTACCATAAAGTCGAATTTTTCTATTTATTTAGTGGTTATACGGTTTTAGAAAAACATTCAGTTTTTATATTATTTTATCGGAAATTTCGATTTGTTAATTATATAAAGTCTCCCATTTATGGAATGATGTATGGTACAATAAAAGCAGCAGTAAATTATTCCATGTGTTAATGACGACGAAAAATCAATATTATATTCTCCGATTCTATTTGCCAACTAAATACCTATGACTTATCGGTGTAGAAAACACTTAAGAAACTTATGTCGACCGAAGTACAAAAAAGTTACTGTAAGTAAAATTTCGCAATTCCTGTGAGGGGTTCTAATATTTCAATTCAACTTATTTTTTATTGTTAATTTCCGAGTACTACGTTTTGAACACAAGTAATGGAACAGAACTATGTTGAAGAGTTAAAGGTAACCGTAACCTCCTTGAGCAATTAAATACAAAGCCACTAGATACTAGATCTAGTACTTTGGTACTAAATAAAACAAACTTAGTGTTGGATGTTAATGGAATAGATATAGGAAAATAATAGAATAAAGTAATTCTACTCCTGTTATGATTAGTAATGACTGATTAGTAACTATTTAATTGGATTGTCATAGCCGATAACTTTTTAGTTGGACTTTTTTAGTTACCAATAGCAAATTGATTACCGTAGAAAGAGTTGAACCAAACTTATTGCAAAATATTAATATGTAAGTAAAATGTTTTAGTTCCAGAAGGAGGTTTCCATCTACTAAGGAAAACATTTTTGTTTTACTAAGATAAGATAGCCACGTATAATTCAGTAATTACCACTGTTGAAATTAAAGAATTTAATATCAAATCTATAAATCTTTCTTCTTATTCGCATTATTTAATACATCCTTTTAACTGTTTGGTTGAAAAACTTTCTGTTAAATAAAAGTGATATCCTTCCACAATAGTTATTTTGCAAATGTGGTCAAAAGCTTACCCTTTGGTAAGGGTAAAATCAGTTTTGTTGAGAAACGAGTAACCCCCATTAAGAGGACATTATATTGGAAACTAACAACATATATCTAGATTTACCAAAGAGGTTAATCTGTGAAACAAACGTACAAAACGTAACAAAAATGGTTCAAATATCAATATCTTCCCACAATTTGAAAATATTTCTATATAGTTGTACGTAAATTATTAGACCCGCAAACTTGAATTATTAATATATAATTGAATTGTTTATATATAGTTTTGAAACCCTAGTGCAGTATTTAACTTATTTCAAAATAAATAGACTCTGTTATTTAATTGTCACAGTCTTCCGATAACATGCCCGTGCTTTTTGGCGTGGATGAGCCTACTTCTTTACGTACTAAGCCTCTTTTTTTTACTGCATCTCTCTCCCATAAGTACTAGGGTAATGTTTCCCACACTGCTCTCCAGGTCATTGATGGAAATCTTCTCTATTCACCCCTTCGACTTGGTTTTAGTCAGTTTCTTACGATATTCTTGGAGTCATATATATTATGTTCTCAGCCAAAAATTTGATTAATAAAAATAATAATAAAAAAAAATATTGTTCTTTCAATTTCACTATTATTTGATAAAAACCTTTCTATCGAAAACATTAGCTTATATTAAGAAATTAGTTTCTTTCGTCAAAACGTACATTAAAAATTAATTTATTATCTTTAATGTTAATTTTTTCTTGTCGAGAGCGACGCTTCTTTATTACGAAAAGAATCTGTTTAACTTTTAAACGGATTCGAATAGTAAAGAAAAGACAAGGATAAAAATTTTATTTAATTTATTGAAATTTGGCTGATCATACAACGCTATTTCGAGAGTTGCCATGTACTGTAGACACTGTCAGTAGTCTTAGGAAATATTCCAATTTCATAATTAGTTTACAATCCGTAGTCTAAAAAACTAATTTAAATTAATATGAAATTACTTAATTTTTCAGAAAATGGACATAAATCGTGATGGAGTTGTTACACTGGAAGAATTCCTGGAGGCGTGTCGAAACGATGAGGCTATTTCGAGTTCTATGTCGGTGTTTGATACAGCATTCTGACCATATCCAATGGACGCAGGAGATGAATATTCAAACTTAAAACGTTTGGAGACAGGCAGCAGTAAAATACGTAACAATAAACGTCACAACCAACAACAACAAAAGAAAAATTCTCAACAACAACGACAAACTCAAAAGGAAAGAAGTAAAAATAACGACAAACGTAAGTCAAACCTTAAATATCAAAAAGAGCAGGAAAAAACTATAGATAAAAAAACACATAAATTAGCAAGTAGAGGTAAGACTAATGAGATAAAAATTCAATGTATTGGCGAAGAAATAGCTGAAGATGTCAGATCAATTGCAAGCATCACAACAAATCTGGCATCTGAAAGCGAGGAAACAAGTGACGATTCCTCCTTCTGTCGGCATTGTTTGCGTCCACAGTCTGAATTGCAATTACGTTTTATAAAACAACGTCAACGTATGAAGGAGCAGCAACAGCAACAACAGCAACAGCAAAAACAACAACAACAGAATCACCACAGGCAACGCAAACGCAGCAAACACAGACAACAACAAAATCGTCAAAATCGTCATAACAGAAGTAAAAGTAATCGTAGAGACGCAAGACAAGGTACGAATCAAATACTGCCAACACGGCGCGTAGACTTAAATGCTGCCAATGAAGAAGCTATACGTTTTCGTTGTCCACAAGTTGGACCGCAATTTGGACGTGACGTTCACCTGCCGCCAATGCATTTTCACCATCCGCAAATACAGCAACAATTCGCATATCAACAGCAACAGCAATTGCAACAATATCAATATACACACCCATACATCTATACACACACACATACACATCAACATCAATATGCACACTCTCATCCAGCGCACCAACACCAACACCAATATCAACATCAACAACACCAACAACATCAACATCATCAACAACATAAAAAACATATACACTCAACACAACAACAACAACAGCAACCACAACAACAACAACACTGTACAATTATCACAATTGAATGCGAACCAAATGAACAACATAATCAAAATGCAAATCAAAAATTATCGCCAACTTTAACTGCCACAGCAACTACCAATGGACAATGTTGCACCCAAAGCTTACGTACAAAAACTAGTACGGCTGGTAGCAGCTACAGTAGCCGACATGTCAGTCCGGCGCATATCGGTTCCACTGTCGCTGCTGACGAGTCACGGCAACAGCAGCAACATTTTTCACAACTGCCACTAGCACAGTCAGCCACAGCCAGCAGTGATGTTGCTGCTGTCGTTGGACCAGAAGTTGAAGAGCAACGACAAGACCGGGAACCAACAACTCCTGACTCACCTTCGCTAGTAAAGGTGCGCACTTGGTACACTGTGGCAAAACAGGGTGTCTCCTGCTAATATTATCAGGAACATAAGCACAAACTTTTGTCTTTTTATGGAGCATTACTTATTCCTTGATGTTGTAATATTAAGACAACTTTCCAAGAAAAAACGTTATATGATCATTGTTAATAGTTAAAATGTTTATAAGGTTAAATTGAATCAAACACATACAAATATTGTTGCCAACCCAGAAGCAAAATATTTAATTAATTTTAAGATAGGAAAATATTTTTGAATTTATTTATGTTGATTTTATTGTTCATTTATAGATGTGAAATAATTATTAACTACTGATAAATATATAGATAAGGACTTTTATATATATATAAATATATATGTTAGCATAAAATGTGTTTGTGAATAAGCTTTTTAAATTTTAAATAATAATTATATACTTAATAATTGGTCAATAAATGTATGATAGATGATATTATTTTTGTAGAACAATTATTTTTCAATTATTAATCTTTTTTTCCTTTTTAGCATATAAGGCTACATCTTAGATAAAATAAAACTAATTCTGTCACGGTTTAGGAGTTCCTTCATTGGGTATAGCAAAGCCTCAATATTATGTAGCAGGGCCGTAGCAAGCATTTAATTTATAATTTTAATTCTATTTTTTAAAGTGTAAAGGCATACTTCTCTCAGAACTTTTAAGATTAAGAGAGTTAAACTAAGAAGAAGAATTCTTAATTTAAATATTTAATTTAATTAAATTAATTTTTTATATACGAAAAATGAAAATATGCAAGAATTTTGTACTTAAGTAATTTATTTTGACATTTTTAAATTAAATGTAAATTTTTTTCTTTAGTAGTTCTTAGTCCTTTTGATTAAAAGAGTTTATTTTTGATACTTAAGTTAACTTTAAATTGTGTTCTAAAAAAAAAAATTAATCAATTATTATATAAATGTTTATATCTATTGAATATCTGAATTGTTTTCATTACTTCAATAAAAATTTTTGGAAAAATGCATATAAATGCCATAATTATAAAATAGTTAATAAAAGTTAATTCCTTTTTAATTTTTCGTATAATTTATTAGCTATGTAGCATAGGATTTATAACAATAATAACAATAATGTGTAAAAATATAGGAACTTATAAATTTGTTGTTAAATATAACACTGTGATGAACTCAAATTGCTCAGTATAAAAATAGCAAAAAATTAAATTATATCACATTGATTTAAAGAACTAAACTAAAATTGTTTAGCTAACTAAAGTATTTTATAAACTATATAAAGCAAACTATAAAACAACCTCAGATGTTAAACTTACATATACCGGAAATAAGCAAAAAAAAATATCTAAATTGTTAGAGAAATATGCATTAAAATGCTATTAACAAAAGGCAAAAAGAAATAATAAATAATTTATTTTCAAAATATTATGTGTAAGCATTTATTTAATTTTAAACAAACTATTAAGTGTTACTGGATTATTTCAAAAATTTTA
>NW_024033264.1:0-8125 GCF_002237135.1 Teleopsis dalmanni
AAAAATATATTTAACTGATTTCAATTTAAAAAAAAAAAATAATATTAATTAATCATATTTTAAGTTTAACGTTTTATAAATGCATTTTTGTGTTCACTTAAATACAACAAAATTTATAAAAAAAACTCATAAAATGTTTTTAAATAAAAATATAAGGGAAGAAGAATTTCCATTAAGCGTAGTCGTGTGAAGATTACTTTGGTATTTCACTTAGAATTTTATGTAATATTTTTACATTCCTTAAATGTGGATTAAGTAATTAAATTTTTAATGTTACACTTTATAATTAATTAAGATTATGTTTGCATATAACAGAATACATTTTTTTTCACAAATATCTTGTTTTCAGTTGTTTAATTTCAATTTTTACAAAGATACATTTTTTTTTTCATAGATTCTATTTCATAAGATCTAATAATTCATGAGCTTATTGTGTTTAGAAAGTTTATGCTCCTATGCGCTTAACTTGAAGCCTTTACGATTATGATTGCCTTGTTGTTACTTTTCTCATTTCCAGTTAAATGAATAAAATTTGTAGATATTCAATTATACAATTTGGAATTTGTTAATTTTTTAGCAATTCGTCCGATTTAAATAAAATAGCTTATAAATTCGCGCTTATACATTGAAGTTACTTACGCGAAAATCTGCACTGTATTTTATACATATATAAGCCTTACCCTCTCTGGTACATCAGGGCTGCTTACAACGTCCAGCGATGATTATCAGGAAACGCCAATCAATTTAAACTTTGCCACGTATCGGAGACAAAGAGACACCCAAGCCGCGCCACGTCTTTTGCTTGTGGTGTCAACACGTTTATACGTTCGAACGAGCACCAGTACAAAAGCTTTTAATTGACCACTGTTAAAGCCGTCAACTATTTCTTTTATACTGTGGCTATTAACACTATTATCCCGAGATGCAAAAGTTGGCTAAGAAAATAGCACCAAAATAAATTTTTATTAATAAAATCAAAGTTTTATTTGATACTTTATGCTCTTAAGCAATTTTTAATTTTACAAAAACATAACTAAAGTTGTAAAAATCTAAATTTAGTATATAAATAATTTTTGAATAAATTATTTCTATATATGGACAAATAAAAACCGAGAAAAACACTCCGGGAGTGCAGGCAGAAGTGAAAACTTGAACTTATGGCGCGTTAGGCACTTTTTTGGGTGAGCATTTTTAGGTGCGCTCGCGACATGAGAAATTGTACATAAAAAATCAAGTTTATCCAAGCAATGTGGATAATAAGTATAATAATATAGAAACTATATTCGAAGGAAGTGGTTTTATTTAAATGAGTAAATATTAGTAAATAGTAAATACAAAATTTATCAGTTCTCATCCATAATTTCAACAACTCTTACATCATCATTATCAGCATTTTCATCATTATTATCAGGATTTTCATCAAATTCTAAAACTGATACAATAGGTCTATGGTAACTAAAGTATGAAATAAACAATTTTGATTTAAATCTATTTATATATCTTGTGAATACTGCATCAATAGTAGTTTTGTATTTTGTTGTGCTAAGATTGCGATCATTGGACATCGTTAAATCAAATTCTTGATATAAAAATTCAATTAATGATTGATTTTTGACATCTGCAAAGTTTATGTTGAAATCTCCACTCAAAATCATAGTATAATGATCAAATCTTCTATTAATTTTCATCATAAATATTGCGGAAGCAGCTTTAGAATAAATGAATAAATTTGAATACAAGAACTCTCGTATTGCTTGTAAAGACTGTTTTGGTGAAATATAAACGGCAGCCATTATTATTGTTTGTCCATTAGAATGGCATTAGGAAATACATATATCACCAATATTCGAAACATTAGTGCTAAACATACTGGTATATCTCGCATGCACTTCCATATGATCTGTAGAAAATGTGGCCATAGTATCATTGGACCGATGATAAATAGCCACCCCACCTGCTGGACGATTGTCTCTTTTGAAACTTGCTATAAAGTTGAAATATAAAGTGATGACGAGCAGCAGTTGTAATAATGTATACAAAATATAACACTATAGTATACAAAAGCACTACAACAATGTTTTTATTAATTCTATTAACACTTTAGATTTGTTTTTTTTTGTTTTTTTAACACAATACCATAGCAGCAACACAAGTCAAATGAAATATTTAAATCAGGGTTTGAAAAATGATGATGATGAAATCAGCAAAAAAATGATAGCGAGATGAGAGCAGAGCAGATCATTTTTTTTTTTTCATGTGCAACGGCTCCCGCCGTTGTTGTTTAACACACACACAAAAACAGACATACTAATGCAGACACACAATGCAGACATACAATGCAGACACACTAAATTTGACTCAACTAAATTTGATGTGCTCTGCTCTGCTATGGCTCTCGTCAAAGTGAGAGCGATAGCAGTAGCATAGCAATAATCTGTCGCGAGAGCACGAACGAATGCCCATGCAAAGACTGCGTATAGCATGCAGCGCTCTCGCATACCTATACACTCTGAATACACATATAGGTATGTAATCTCGTCTGTCGCGAGAGCACGAACGAATGCCCATGCAAAGAGCGCGTATAGTATACATATATTATACAAATACCCGCGGAGTATATCTGTGTAAAATCTCATCTGTCAGATCGGCTGAAAATGCTCACCCAAAAAGTGCCTAACGCGCCATAAGAAGTTTTCACTTCAAAAACTCATAAAATGTTTTTAAATAAAAATATAAGGGAAGAAGAATTTCTATTAAGCGTAGTCGTGTGAAGATTACTTTGGTATTTCACTTAGAATTTTATGTAATATTTTTACATTCCTTAAATGTGGATTAAGTAATTAAATTTTTAATGTTACACTTTATAATTAATTAAGATTATGTTTGCATATAACAGAATACATTTTTTTTTCACAAATATCTTGTTTTCAGTTGTTTAATTTCGATTTTTACAAAGATACATTTTTTTTTTCATAGATTCTATTTCATAAGAACTAATAATTCATGAGCTTGTTGTGTTTAGAAAGTTTATGCTCCTATGCGCTTAACTTGAAGCCTTTACGATTGTGATTGCCTTGTTGTTACTTTTCTCATTTCCATTTAAATGAGTAAAATTTGTAGATATTCAATTATACAATTTGGAATTTGTTAATTTTTAAGCAATTCGTCCGATTTAAATAAAATAGCTTATAAATTCACGCTTATACATTGAAGTTACTTACGCGAAAATCTGCACTGTATTTTATACATATATAAGTCTTACCCTTTCTGGTACATCAGGGCTGCTTACAACGTCCAGCGATGATTATCAGGAAACGCCAATCAATTTAAACTTTGCCACGTATCGGAGACAAAGAGACACCCAAGCCGCGCCACGTCTTTTGCTTGTGGTGTCAACACGTTTATACGTTCGAACGAGCACCAGTACAAAATCTTTTAATTGACCACTGTTAAAGCCGTCAACTATTTCTTTTATACTGTGGCTATTAACACTATTATCCCGAGATGCAAAAGTTGGCTAAGAAAATAGCACCAAAATAAATTTTTATTAATAAAATCAAAGTTTTATTTGATACTTTATGCTCTTAAGCAATTTTTAATTTTACAAAAAAATAACTAAAGTTGTAAAAATCTAAATTTAGTATATAAATAATTTTTGAATAAATTATTTCTATATATGGACAAATAAAAAAAAAACTAAGTAATTAACACCACCGGTACGATGCGTTGCGTTCAACTTAACCACGAGCCAAGAGACCGAAAACTCCTCCGCTTGCGCCTTTTATTCTCCTTTTTTTCTAACTGCGTCGAGCGGACTTTTTTGCTAGCCGTTGTTCGGTCAATACCCTCAACATTTCCCCTCATCAGGTATTCTGTTGTTGACTTCTGAAAGCTTTAAATTACACTCGCAGCTTTTTTCTATTATCCGCTGCAATTTTTGGCGATCAACCGAAATGCACAAAACAAATTAATAAATGACATTTCTCATTTTTTTCTATTTTTGTTTTGATTATGCTTTGTTTTTAATAAAATGTGTTTCATGCGGTTCGGAAAAATAATTTAAATTTATTTTAATTAATATAGTTCGAACTATATTAATTAAAATCAATATTCGTCAGGGTATTTCAAGGTATGTATAGCATATGTTAGATATGTTGGAGTACACAACATCAAATTTTATTTAATTATAGTTATCTTTGACGTCAGCATTTTTTTTTTTTAAAAACGTGTGAAATGCGTATTGTGGCAAGACTAAAATTTTTTTAAAAAAAATTTAGTCGTCACAGCTTACAGCTGACTAGGTCTATTAAATTATGCGATATGGAGTCAATGTCGCCACTAAAATACTAGACCTGTCGGATTCTGTATCTGATTTTTTTTGTTCGCATTTCATACGAATTACTAGTGCGATGGATGTTAAAAAGGTCATGGATGAAATCGAAATTTATTTCACAAAATGTATGCGATAAAAAGAAGGAAATTATTTTTAGTCCATTTAAATGTGGGCTTAAAATTTCGAATTTAGATAAAAAAAGACTTAAATGGAAAGTATTATTAACGGGAAGTTTAACCAAATATGCACCTATCCAAGAAGAAATGTTTATGCAAGGCGAATATATGTTACAACATCTCTAATGACAAATGAAGAGTGATTGTGAAAATAAAAAAGAACAATTTAATTTACAAAGGAAAAATGTACATATATTTGTATTTTAAAATTTATATACAATATATACAATATAACAATATTTATGTCTCATTTAGATATAACTGAACGACATTACTGAGGATATTTTCTTAATAAAATAGAATACTAGAACAAGAAAAGTCACCAATGTTGCAAATTTGATTGTCCATTAAACTAGGGTTCTATCAATTCTGGAAAATAGTTTCATCGCTTATTATGGATTGTAGAAAGTAAAAATCTTTTCTATTATAAAAAGTATAACCGAATATGAAGCAATTTTTCGTTTAATTCATATGGTATTTTGAAGTTATCCTTTAATTTTCAATTGAACAATTTATTTATAAGTTTCTTATAAAATTGAGCGATTCTCCAAAATTAAACTAATGTTGTTTTTAAAGATAAATACGACGAAAATTACGAAGAAAACTGTTTTGCTAATGCAAAGGTTTTTGAATAGTACCAAATTATAACAAAATTATTTTATTTTTAAATTGATTATTAATTATTTTATAATTAAAATCATGGCATAACAAGTAAAAAATTATAAAATGTAACTGAGAGGTTTCGAACAGTAGTGAATTGTAAAAACGGAATTTTTAGTTAATTGAATTTTTGGCTGACCATACAGCTGTTTCGAGTAATGGCTGTTTCTAGCGAATACCCCATCCTTTTAAATATTTTTAATGCTGACCTACCCCTTCCTTCACAATGCATTAGGCAAATCTGCTACGCAGATGATTGTCTCATCTACATGAGGTCCAACCTCCCCAGTTGAAAGTACATTGAGCTTAACAATTAACTTAGGACTCTTTATTTACTACGTTACTACGGCAAGTGGAAGATTAAGGTCAATGCCTTAAAAGGTTCCGTCTTTGCGATAGCCCTTATGGGTCAGTTTGCTGATCACGTTTGGACCTTTAAAACCTCGGAATAAACTGTCGTATAAAAGGTGTGTTTTGGATACTGTCAAGATATCGGAAAATATAAGTTCGAGTGCAGTGCTGTTCGAAGACTTTTATGATTTTTATATGTGCGGGAGAAATTTTTTTGTACCTGTGAAGATTTTTTTTATTTTTGTAAATTTTCGTGAATTAAAATTGTAAATGAAAGGTACTGAAGGAGATTAAATAAAAAGATTCAAGATTTTTAACAATTCATAACAATACATATTGTTTGGATAAAAATAGAAGACGAAGTTTACAATCTGAGTATTCAGTCGATATTGATTTTATTTTAAAAAGTATGATGTATTTATACAAAAATAATCTTAAAACTAACTTAACTAATTTACAATATTTATTACCTGTTATAGCTTGTTTGAGTGGACTGTATTGCATTACAAAAAAAAAGATATAATAAAATCCCGGCACGTAGGATTTTTATTATTTTACAAATATATTTTTATTATCGATACGGTGCCGTGTATCATAAAATGTATTTTAAAATGTGTTTAATATTCTACAATGTAACTATTTTAGTTTTGGGTTTTTTATTACCCGTGTTTTTTCCTTCGTATATAATTCTAAGCATTTAAACTATAACAGGCTTGGAATAATAAACTATCAATTTAAGGACATCCTGCCAGCGTGTTTAATATGCACAGTTGTGCATTATTTTAATTTTAATATAATTTTTTATGATTTTAAAGAGAAAACTGGCATTTGTCTTAAAATAACATGTTCATTATTGAACATATTGCCAGCGCCTTTATTAAGACAGAATGGCTTAATATAAGATGAATACGAAATTGAATATTAGTAATTTGAATAATAAAACATGTTCATTATTGAACACATATCCTTGTTTAAATAGTGGTAATAAATTAACATATCAATGAAATACGTGTGATGAAATTAATCGAGCATAGGTGTTCCAACATTTATAATAATTTCAATAATCATCTGCAATACTAAAAAGTTGGACTATATGAATAACGGCAGCATTATACACCGTTAAAATAATGAAATACCGAAACGGTGAACAGGTATTTAAAAAGTGACCGCGAGTAACGGAGGAGATAACCGAGTCCACATTTGAAAAGATCTTATAAGCAGTACAATTCCTACATATTTTATTATTATATTAAAAAAAATTTGATTTTAAATTTAAAATTCATAAGAAAAATTTTGTTTTGAGGAGAAATCTTAAACACAATAATACGAATCAATTAAAAATTTATGCATATATATATATATATATAATTTAGTTGAACATAAATTAAGAAAAGAAATTTAAATAATTAAAAACATGTTTTTTTGTTATGATATAAAACAATTTATTTTATAAATAAGTAGTAATTGAAGTGAATTTAAAAGCAAATGTTGTTTAAATCAATATCGGTAAATGAAATAAGTGCATATTATTTTTATACAATGTAAAAGTTCAAGGAAAATAATTACATAGAAATTACAAAAATTATTGAAAAACCTTAAAAGAAATTAATTTATAAACCATATATATGAATGATATATAATGGTTAAAAATATATAAAAGCACCACAACATCAAAGAAAAATTCTATAAACTCAAATAATTTAGAGTTTCATTTGTTTCAAATACATTTTTTTTCTTAAAAGTTTCAACCAAACACAAAGAACATATATATCTCGAAAAGACGGATTCTTTCCATATGGGCGAAAGAGATTGCAGACCAAATAAACAGTTTTAAAATGCCTTATTTTAATTTCTTTTTGAAGTCTAGCACTAAATCAATTTCAATTTACATAATCCTAACCTCATATAAGAAAAAATTTTACAAGATTTTGTTCTAAAAGCCTAATGTGGAAGTTGTTTGTCCGAATATTATTATGTACAATATACTCTATTAAACATGTCATTTCAATATCAAAGAACATATTTATTGCCACCACTGTAAATGACAGTTATCAAATGACAACTAAACAAATAAAGTAAATGGAGGAAATTACTTAAATTTAAAAGTAAAGTAAATTATTTATAATCTAACAAAATATCAACTTACAATGAATTTATAAGATAAATTGACAATGTAAATTTAAAATGAAATCAGTTGCACTTAACAACAAAACTGATCCAAAAGTTAAAAAAAATTAATCAGTAACAATTAAAAAGATTAATACGACGTACATATATCATTTGAAAGAAATTATTACTGGAAAAATTAAACAAGTGGCAGAGAGATGAATCGATTTTTGGTGATTATATAGTTGGCATCTTGGAGAGTGATGAAATGCATGAATAAAAAGCAGATACTTTACAGGAACTGTTAGGTGCAGTGGTGATGAGTTTGTGGCAATAATATTAAGCGTATATAACATTACTTTAATCCTGTTTTAGGATGATACAAGTTAATTTTAGTTAAAATTTTTTTTTTTTTTATTAAAACATACATTTATTTATTGCATCTTCTCTTAAAATGAGACTAACAATAAGTTGTAAAATCTTATAACTAATTACATAA
>NW_024033265.1:0-8125 GCF_002237135.1 Teleopsis dalmanni
ATCAACCTTTACGGTTCCAACCTGGGATTTGTTTATTATTTTATAATTTATTTGTTTTTTTTTTACCTATATTATTAAGAATTTTTATATGTCTAATTATGAATTATCATATTTTTGTATAATATTAGCATTTTTAGTTAAAATATCTATATTTTTAGTTCATTTATGATTACCCAAATCTCAAGTTGAAGCTCCAATTTCTGGTTCAATAATTTTAGCTGGAATTATGTTAAAATTAGGGAGGAAATGGGCTTTTACGAGTATTTTCTTTATTTCATTTGTTTGTTTAAGATTTAATTATTTTTTATTAGAATTTCTTTAGTTCGAGGAATTTTAGTTACATTAAATTGTTTACGTCAAGATGATTTAAAATCATTAACTGCCTTTTCTTCTGTTGCTCATATAGGAACTGTTTTAGCAGAAATTATAAATTTAAGAAATTGAGACATTTGTGGAGGATATAGATTAATAATTGGTCATGGTTTATGTTCTTCGGGTTTATTTTATTTAACTAATATTAGATATAAACGATTGGGTAGACGAAGATTATTAAAATTGGGGTAAATTTTATATCTTCTTTAACTTTATGATGATATTTATTAAAGTCTGGAAATATAGCTTTTTAAATTTATTAGGATAAATTTCTTTAATAAATAGAATTGTAAGTTGATCTTGGTATTCAATAATTAGTTTACGTTTTGTATCTTTTTTTAGAGCTGCATGTACTTTGTATTTATATTCTTATAGACAACACGGAAAAATTTATTCTATAACATATTACTTATTTTTTCTTTTAGAATAAATAATATACGGGAATTTTTATTATTATTGTTACATTGGGTTCTCTTAAATTTATTAATTATAAAAAGTGAAATAATTTTTTTTAATTATATTCAAATAGTTAATTCAAATAGTTGATTTGAGTTGAGCGGTGTTAAAGATATAAAATTTTATTTTAAATTGTGAAAAATTTATCTTTATTTAAAATAAGATTTTGATTATTAATTAATTTAAGAATTATTTCTTTTTTTAGGATTGTTATTTGTTATTATTAAATAAGTTATTGAATTTTTTTTATTAAACTTCAACATTTTAGATATAATTATATTAATTATTGGAATATTAATTATGTTAGCTATTATAACTAAAAGAGCTCAAATCCCTTTTTAAGGCAAAAGGTGCTCCTCAGCTTTAGTTCATTTATCTACTCTTCTGACACCTGGGGTTCATCTATTAATTCGATTTAATTTGTTAATTGGTGATACAATTTTAGGTGAGTGTTTATTATTAATTTCAGGTTTAACAAAATACATATCTGGGTTAGGGGCTTATTTTGAATTTGATTTGAAAAAAAATTATTGCATTATCTACACTAAGTCAGTTAGGTTTAATAATAAGAATTTTATCAAGATATTTTATAAATTTGTTATTTTTCGTTTACTAACTCATGCTTTATTTAAATCATAAGTATTTATATGTGTTGGGACGATTATTCATCATATAAATAATTTACAAGATATTCGTTTAATGGGAGGTTTAAGAGTTTATATACCTTTTACATATAGATGTTTTAATGTTGCAAATTTATCTTTATGTGGAATATCTTTTTCAGCTGCGTTTTATTCTGAGGATATAATTTAAGAAATTGTATCTTCAAGTTATGTTAATATATATTCTTTCTTTTCTTTTTTCTTTTTTTTTCTACGAGGTTAATAGTTAGACATTGAATTCGTTTAGTTTATTATTCATTAATTGGGAATTTTCATTTTTTTAATATAAATATATTGAAAGATAATTATTGAATTATATTAAAAGATATACTTGGATTGCTATTTATAAGAATTACTGGAGGTGGTCTTTTAAATTAATTGTTATTTGCAACTCCTTCAATAATTTGTTTACCTATAATGTTAAAAATGTTGTCTTTAATAGTTTGTATTTTATGAGGATTTGTAGGATATTATATTTCAAATATTTCTTTGTATTTTTATAATAAATCCTTACAAAATTATTTTATTTCAATTTTTTCTGGTTGTATATGATTCATACCTAATATTGTAACATATAGATTAATTTATAATTTTTTATTTTTAGGTAAAAGATTATATAAAAGATTTGATCAAGGTTTATCTGAATTTTTTGGTGGCTTATATTTCTATAAAAATTTATTAAGTTATTCAAAATGGGGAACTAGATGAATAAATATATATTGTGTATGATTAATTCAACCATAAATTATAAATGAAATTCAAAATGGAAGAGAAAAAGATAAAGTTAATGATGAATGACTAGTTCTTGTGAAAATATATGCAAATAATAGTATAAAATTATTAAAAAGAATTATTGTAAATAAAGAAATAATACTTAATGTGGATCCGTTTTTACCTGTAGGTCCTAATAATATTTTAAATTCGTTATGGAGAGTTAATAAAATATTATTTCATAAAATATTATAACGAGAACGAATTAATTAATAAATTATTGGAATTATAATAATTCCTAAAAAAGGTCTAATTCAATTAATGGAAATGTTAAAAATGCTTGAAGAAGGGTCAGAAGCAGAAAATAGATTTGTTATCATTTTCAATTAAATATATGTGTTGTTATCTTGTAACTTAAAGATTTAGAAGAAGTAGGTAATAAATAAGAATAATTTATTCTATTAAAAATAATAAAAATTGAAAAAAATAAAAAAAAATAAACTTAATCAGTTGATGGGAACTTAATGGGAATTAAAAAATATTAATTTATTAATTATTTTAGTTTGACATACTAAAAGCTGGAACAGTTCTAGAGTGAATTACATCTGCAGCAGTTACTAAAATTCGAATTTGAGAATTTATAGGTAAAATAACTCGGTTATCGACTTCTAATAATCGAAAATTATTAATATTTAATTCATTTGTTGGAATTATATAGGAACCAAATTGTGCAGAGTATTTTTCCAACTGTACCAAAATAACACTTCACCGAAAAAGGTAGGTGTGATTATATGCTGCAGTTATATAGGTAGTTCGACTAGTAACAAACTTATTAACTTTTTAATTCATCTATATAAGAAAAAGTTTATTAAACGGTTTATTTATGTTAAAATTCATAATTTAAAAACAGAAATGATGCGGAACTAATTTAAAATGTTAATATTTTATGTATACATTTATTTTAGAAATAAAAAGTAAAAATTTTTGTATCGTTTTCCTTCGAAAATTGATTTTATGGTACCACGGTGCGTATGAGTAACGAGAAGGACACCTGATTAATTAATTTTTTTTAATTACTTCGAAAAGGAATATCAGAGTGGAAATATTTATTTTTGAAGTAGAATTTACATATAAATTTGATTCAAAAAAAAAAAAAAAATTTGTGGACATATTCGTTTTTTTTTTATTGAAAAATCGTATATAGATGTTTGGTGTGATATGAAGGATAAATAAATTTTTAAAAGTACTTCTAATTACAATATCATCCAGGGTTTTGTGTAGAATTTTATTTCATTCATTTAATTGAAATGTAGTACGCATGTGCTTGATGTGTTTTGCGGGAGAAAAAAGAATATTAAAAAATTTCAAAAAATAACGGGTTCTGAAAATTTTTATTTCGTAGTAGAATTTAAAATTGAATCTAAATAAAATATAAAAAATGAAAATTTAGCTGAGTTTTGAGAAAATTTTTTCTTTTGAAATTTAACGGTTAATATTAGTAGTTAAATATAAACAGTTTTAATTGTTTAAACAATTTCATAAAAGTTCAATCAGTTATCTTTGAAACGCTGTAACTTTTATAGAACTTGAGATATAGCCATTTGAAAATGTGTCTACTATGCCAATTCTCAAAACCCCTTGGGTCCATATCTCCTAGGAAAAAAATTACAAAATTTTTTCAGCCAAATCGGAGATCATGAGGTCAAAGAGGTGTCCGAGTTGTAAAAGAATGACCCATAATCATTAGTCTTTTAATTGAAGGCTGGAATGAATGGTTGGGCAAGATATAAGCTGTGTCTTTTAAAATTTTTATAAAATTTTATTTTTTAGTTAAAAATTCAAATTATAATTCAAAAGACGAGAAGACCCTACAAATCTTGATTATTTAATAATTTTGGATTTATTTTGATTCTTTTCGTTATAAATTTATAAATAATTTTATTTGGGTTATATATAAATTAAAATAACTTTTAATAATTTTTATCATTTATTTATGATTAAATGATCCATTGTTAGTGATTATTAGTGAGTATTTGCGAAAACAGCGTCATTTTTTTGAAGAGTTCTTATCGATAAAAAAGTTTGTGACGTCGATGTTGGATTAAGATTCATATTTAAATGCAGAAGTTTAAATATAAAGTCTGTTCGACTTCTTATTCTTACATGATCTGAGTTGCAACTGATGTAAGCCAGGTTGGTTTCTCTCTTTGATTCAATAAAATATTTAGTACGAACGAATTAATATTTATTTTAAAAAAAACATTTTAAGAATAAATTTTATTACTATTTTGGCAGATTAGTGCAGTAAATTTAGAATTTATTTATATAAATTTAAAAATTATGTTTTTAAGTGAACTTATTATATCTTCATTGAGAAGTTTATTATTAATTATTTGAGTTTTAGTGGGTGTAGCTTTTTAACTTTATTTGAACGTGAAATTGTAGGATATATTCAGATTCGTAAGAGTCCAAATAAAGTTGGATTTATTGATTTATTGGATTAATTGCATCATTAAATTATTTACTTATCCATTAATATCAAATTATATATCTTATTATTATTCTACTATTTTTTCATTATTTAAATCTTTGTTAGTGTGAATATGTATACCTATATTAAGGAGATTTTATAGTTTTAATTTGAGTTTATTATTTTTTTTTAAGAATTACAAGAATAGGGGTTTATTAAGAGGTTTACGAGCTGTTCCTCAAAATATTTCTTATGAAGTGGGATTAGCTTTAATTTTGTTATCATTTACTTTTTTTTAATTGATTTTATAAAATTTCAATATTATATTTGATTTCCTATAGCTTTTATTTGGTTAAGAATTTGTTTAGCAGAAACTAATCGGACTCGATTGGATTTTGCAGAGGGGGAATCAGAATTAGTATCAGTATATGCATTAACTTTTTTAGCTGAATATGCAAGTATTTTATTTATGAGTGTATTATTTTGTGTATTTTTTTGAAATGCAATTTATTTAATATAATTTTTTTTTCAGTTAGTTTTTATTTCTTTTTTATTTATTTGAGTTGGAGGAACTTCACCTCGGTTTCGATATGATAAATAAATGTATTTATCATTAAAAAGTTATTTACCAAATTCATTAAATTTTCTATTATTTGTAATTGGATTAAAAATATATTTATTTATATGACTTATTTTTTGTGGAGTTAATAGAAAATTTTAATTCTATCTTATATTTTTAAAATATATGCTTATTTCAAGCTCATTAACTTAAATTTTAATTTTAGTAAATTATCTTATCATTTATTAATTAATGAATTAACTAAAGGTACAAAAAATAAATAATTGTTAGGATTTGTCCAATTATAACATAAGGTTCTTCAACTGGTCGAGCTCCAATTCAAGTTAATAAAATAACAGTAGTTAATATAATTCAAAATAAAATTTTGATTAATAGAATAGAATTGTAATCCTTGAATTTTTTTTATATTATAAAAAAGTATAATTATTATTAAGACGATTACAAATATCATTCTGGTTGAATGTGAATAGGAGTAACTAAAGGGTTAGCTGGAATGAAATTATCTGGATATCCTAATAATAACGGATTCATTAAAGTTAATAAAATTAAAAATATAATTAGGATAATAAGTCCAGTGATATCTTTAAAAGTGAAATAAGGATGGAATGGAATTTTATCAATATTTGAATTTAATCCTATATAATTATTTGATCCTGTTTGATAAAGAAATAAAAGATGAATTATTGTTATTGCTAAAGCAATTATAGGTAAAATAAAATGGAAAGTAAAAAGTCGGGTTATTGTAGCATTATCAACTGCAAATCCTCCTCATACTCATTGAACTAAATCAATCCCTAAGTAAGAGATGGCAGATAAAAGATTAGTAATTACTGTAGCTCCTCGAAAAGATATTTGTCCTCATGGTAAAACATATCCTAAGAAGGCACTTCTTATTACTAAAAATAAAATAATTACTCCAACTGATCAGGTTTGAGTATAATTAAAAGAATTATAATAAATTTCTCGTCCAATATGAAAATAAATACAAATAAAAAAAAATGAGGTTACATTAGCATGAAGAGTTCGTAATAATCATCCATAATTTACATCTCCACAAATATGTCTAATTCTATTAAATGCTATATTAATATCAGCTGAGTAATGTATGGCTGAAAATAATCCAGGTAAAATTCGAATTATTAAACATAATCCCAATAGAGATCCAAAATTTCATCAAGAAGAAATAGAAATTGGAGTTTGTAAGTCTACTAGAGAATTATTTATAATTTTGAAAAGAGGATGATTAATTTGTATAGTTTTATTCATTTATTTTATAAGTCGAATTGGACCAAAAATATATTTGTAATTTTTACAATTGCGATTAGAGTAATTAATAAATAATTTATTAAAAAAATTGTTATGAAATTAGTTGGATAATTATAAGGTTTAGTTAAAATATAAGAATTTTCTTGAATTAAATTTTTTAAATTAGTTAAAATTTTTAAATTTATAAATATATCTATACTTAATAAATATATCTATAATTATATATAAAAATTTCCATAAAAATAAAATTCTGATAATTAATGAGATTGTTCATATTAATCTTTTAATTGAAAATGAAAATATTTCATTTGAAGCGATCGCAGTAATATAAATAAATAAAACTAATATTCCTCTTAAAAAAAATTAAAAATAAGATATAAGCAAATCAAAATGTTTTTGAAATTAATCCTGAGAAAATTTAAATTAAAATTGTTTGAATTAATAATATAAATCCTACTGGTATTGGATGATTTAGAAATAGAAATATAGTAGTTGAAATTAGTATAAAGATTAAAATGAATATATGTAAAATTTCAAGAAATAGTTTAATTAAAATATAAATTTTGGGAATTTATGATAAAGAATTATTTCTTCTTTCTTGAGAGTTTTAAAAGATTATTCTTACGTTTGATTTACAAGACTAATGTTTTATTGAACTATTAAAACTTAAATAATAATTTTTTTTTTTTTGATTATTTCGAATTTTATAATGTTAAAATTTATTGTGTTTTGTTTTGTTTTAGTTTTAATTCCTGTTTGTTTTTTTAATAATATATTTTGAATGGTTCAGATAGATGGTTATATTATTTTTAATTAGATTCATATTAATTTTATTCAATATTTATTGTAATTATTTTATCAATATTTCTTATTTTTTAGAATGTGATATAATTTCTTATGGATTAATTTTATTAAGATTTTGAATTTGTGCATTAATGTTAATAGCAAGAGAAAAAATTAATAAATTTAAAAATTGCAATTATTTATTTATAATTAATTAATTAATTTTTATATTAATTTTTTTAAATTTTAACTATTTCTAAAATAAATATTTTTGCTTTTTAACATTATTATTAATTTTAAGATGAAGATATCAACCTTTACGGTTCCAACCTGGGATTTGTTTATTATTTTATAATTTATTTGTTTTTTTTTTACCTATATTATTAAGAATTTTTATATGTCTAATTATGAATTATCATATTTTTGTATAATATTAGCATTTTTAGTTAAATTATCTATATTTTTAGTTCATTTATGATTACCCAAATCTCAAGTTGAAGCTCCAATTTCTGGTTCAATAATTTTAGCTGGAATTATGTTAAAATTAGGGAGGAAATGGGCTTTTACGAGTATTTTCTTTATTTCATTTGTTTGTTTAAGATTTAATTATTTTTTATTAGAATTTCTTTAGTTCGAGGAATTTTAGTTATATTAAATTGTTTACGTCAAGTTGATTTAAAATCATTAACTGCCTTTTCTTCTGTTGCTCAGTTGCTCATATAGGAACTGTTTTAGCAGAAATTATAAATTTAAGAAATTGAGACATTTGTGGAGGATATAGATCAATAATTGGTCATGGTTTATGTTCTTCGGGTTTATTTTATT
>NW_024033266.1:0-8123 GCF_002237135.1 Teleopsis dalmanni
ATTGTTATAAACTAATCTAAGGATAGTAGGAATACTTTGTCTAGTTTCCAAATGATAGAATCAGATGGTCCAATCCACTTTGCAATGTACATTTCTTCTGTGTTTACAATAAACGTGACAAGCATTTTGCAGAACTACAACTTTAAAAATATTAAAAATATTATTAACAAAATAATTTATTTTGACTTTATATGGTTTAATGAAATAGAGTTATAATAAATATTTCTCATTATTAAATGCTTTATATTCCAAAACAGGCTTTGGCTTTTAACAGTGGCTATTAATTTTTTAAATTTTTAATTTATTAATTTTTTCCTACTTATATAAATACAGTAAATATAGTCCTTCTATCTTCTAATTGTTTGAAAACAATGAAATACAATGAAATACAATGATATCGACATTTGATATAAATTATGCATAAATTTATAATTTCAATTTGTAGTTAGTTTGATTAGATTTTAAAATTATGTCCTAGTTGTTAGCTGCATTCAGCTCGAATAACAAGAAGCAAATATTAGTTACTAAATTTTGCGAACTCGTATTTGACTTTCATTTCTACGGAAAAATCAAATTCAATTACATTAATATTTCATATTAATTAAATGCAAAATAAACAATTCTGTAGTTGGAAGGCTTATTTAGGCTTTAAACTATTGTTATAAACTAATCTAAGGATAGTAGGAATACTTTGTCTAGTTTCCAAATGATAGAATCAGATGGTCCAATCCACTTTGCAATGTACATTTCTTCTGTGTTTAAAATAAACGTGACAAGCATTTTGCAGAACTACAACTTCAAAAATATTAAAAATGTTATTAACAAAATAATTTATTTTGACTTTATATGGTTTAATGAAATAGAGTTATAATAAATATTTCTCATTATTAAATGCTTTATATTCTTAAACAGACTTTGGATTTTAACAGTGGCTATTAATTTTTTAATTTTTTAATTTTTTAATTTTTTCCTACTTATATAAATACAGTTAATATAGTCCTTCTATCTCCTAATTGTTTGAAACA
The DNA here is from genome assembly GCF_002237135.1 of Teleopsis dalmanni. NCBI lineage: Eukaryota > Metazoa > Arthropoda > Insecta > Diptera > Diopsidae > Teleopsis > Teleopsis dalmanni. Next base: position 1,026 of record NW_024033266.1, read on the forward strand.
ATGAAATACAATGAAATACAATGATATCGACATTTGATATAAATTATGCATAAATTTATAATTTCAATTTGTAGTTAGTTTGATTAGATTTTAAAATTATGTCCTAGTTGTTAGCTGCATTCAGCTCGAATAACAAGAAGCAAATATTAGTTACTAAATTTTGCGAACTCGTATTTGACTTTCATTTCTACGGAAAAATCAAATTCAATTACATTAATATTTCATATTAATTAAATGCAAAATAAACAATTCTGTAGTTGGAAGGCATATTTAGGATTTAAACTATTGTTATAAACTAATCTAAGGATAGTAGGAATACTTTGTCTAGTTTCCAAATGATAGAATCAGATGGTCCAATCCACTTTGCAATGTACATTTCTTCTGTGTTTACAATAAACGTGACAAGCATTTTGCAGAACTACAACTTCAAAAATATTAAAAATGTTAAAAATGTCAAAAATATTATTAATAAAATAATTTATTTTGACTTTATATGGTTTAGTGAATTAGAGTTATAATAAATATTTCTCATTATTAAATGCTTTATATTCCAAAACAGGCTTTGGCTTTTAACAGTGTCTATTAATTTTTTAAATTTTTAATTTTTTAATTTCTTAATTTTTTCCTACTTATATAAATACAGTTATTATAGTCCTTCTATCTTCTAATTGTTTGAAACAATGAAATACAATTAAATACAATGAAATACAATGATATCGACATTTGATATAAATTATGCATAAATTTATAATTTTAATTTGTAGTTAGTTTGATTAGATTTTAAAATTATGTCCTAGTTGTTAGCTGCATTCAGCTCGAATAACAAGAAGCAAATAATAGTTACTAGATTATGCGAACTCGTGTTTGACTTTCATTTCTACGGAAAAATCAAATTCAATGACATTCATATTTCATATTAATTAAATGCAAAATAAACAATTATGTAGTTGGAAGGCTTATTTAGGCTTTAAACTATTGTTATAAACTAATCTAAGGATAGTAGGAATACTTTGTCTAGTTTCCAAATGATAGAATCAGATGGTCCAATCCACTTTGCAATGTACATTTCTTCTGTGTTTACAATAAACGTGACAAGCATTTTGCAGAATTACAACTTCAAAAATATTAAAAATGTTATTAACAAAATAATTTATTTAGACTTTATATGGTTTAATGAAATAGAGTTATAATAAATATTTCTCATTATTAAATGCTTTATATTCCAAAACAGGCTTTGGCTTTTAACAGTGTCTATTAATTTTTTAATTTTTTCCTACTTATATAAATACAGTAAATATAGGCCTTCTATCTTCTAATTGTTGGAAACAATGAAATACAATGAAATACAATGATATCGACATTTGATATAAATTATGCATAAATTTATAATTTTAATTTGTAGTTAGTTTGATTAGATTTTAAAATTATGTCCTAGTTGTTAGCTGCATTCAGCTCGAATAACAAGAAGCAAATAATAGTTACTAGATCATGCGAACTCGTATTTGACTTTCATTTCTACGGAAAAATCAAATTCAATGACATTCATATTTCATATTAATCAAATGCAAAATAAACAATTCTGTAGTTGGAAGGCTTATTTAGGCTTTAAACTATTGTTATAAACTAATCTAAGGATAGTAGGAATACTTTGTCTAGTTTCCAAATGATAGAATCAGATGGTCCAATCCACTTTGCAATGTACATTTCTTCTGTGTTTACAATAAACGTGACAAGCATTTTGCAGAACTACAACTTCAAAAATATTAAAAATATTAAAAATGTCAAAAATATTATTAATAAAATAATTTATTTTGACTTTATATGGTTTAGTGAATTAGAGTTATAATAAATATTTCTCATTATTAAATGCTTTATATTCGAAAACAGGCTTTGGCTTTTAACAGTGTCTATTAATTTTTTAAATTTTTAAATTTTTAATTTTTTCCTACTTATATAAATACAGTTAATATAGTCCTTCTATCTTCTAATTGTTTGAAACAATGAAATACAATGAAATACAATGATATCGACATTTGATATAAATTACGCATAAATTTATAATTTCAATTTGTAGTTAGTTTGATTAGATTTTAAAATTATGTCCTAGTTGTTAGCTGCATTCAGCTCGAATAACAAGAAGCAAATATTAGTTACTAAATTTTGCGAACTCGTATTTGACTTTCATTTCTACGGAAAAATCAAATTCAATTACATTAATATTTCATATTAATTAAATGCAAAATAAACAATTCTGTAGTTGGAAGGCTTATTTAGGATTTAAACTATTGTTATAAACTAATCTAAGGATAGTAGGAATACTTTGTCTAGTTTCCAAATGATAGAATCAGATGGTCCAATCCACTTTGCAATGTACTTTTCTTCTGTGTTTACAATAAACGTGACAAGCATTTTGCAGAACTACAACTTCAAAAATATTAAAAATGTTATTAACAAAATAATTTATTTTGACTTTATATGGTTTAGTGAATTAGAGTTATAATAAATATTTCTCATTATTAAATGCTTTATATTCCAAAACAGGCTTTGGCTTTTAACAGTGTCTATTAATTTTTTAAATTTTTAATTTTTTAATTTTTTCCTACTTATATAAATACAGTTAATATAGTCCTTCTATCTTCTAATTGTTTGAAACAATGAAATACAATGAAATACAATGAAATACAATGATATCGACATTTGATATAAATTATGCATAAATTTATAATTTTAATTTGTAGTTAGTTTGATTAGATTTTAAAATTATGTCCTAGTTGTTAGCTGCATTCAGCTCAAATAACAAGAAACAAATAATAGTTACTAGATCATGCGAACTCGTATTTGACTTTCATTTCTACGGAAAAATCAAATTCAATGACATTCATATTTCATATTAATCAAATGCAAAATAAACAATTCTGTAGTTGGAAGGCTTATTTAGGCTTTAAACTATTGTTATAAACTAATCTAAGGATAGTAGGAATACTTTGTCTAGTTTCCAAATGATAGAATCAGATGGTCCAATCCACTTTGCAATGTACATTTCTTCTGTGTTTACAATAAACGTGACAAGCATTTTGCAGAACTACAACTTCAAAAATATTAAAAATGTTAAAAATGTCAAAAATATTATTAATAAAATAATTTATTTTGACTTTATATGGTTTAGTGAATTAGAGTTATAATAAATATTTCTCATTATTAAATGCTTTATATTCCAAAACAGGCTTTGGCTTTTAACAGTGTCTATTAATTTTTTAATTTTTTAATTTTTTAATTTTTTAATTTTTTCCTACTTATATAAATACAGTAAATATAGCCCTTCTATCTTCTAATTGTTTGAAACAATGAAATACAATGAAATACAATGATATCGACATTTGATATAAATTATGCATAAATTTATAATTTCAATTTGTAGTTAGTTTGATTAGATTTTAAAATTATGTCCTAGTTGTTAGCTGCATTCAGCTCGAATAACAAGAAGCAAATAATAGTTACTAGATTATGCGAACTCGTGTTTGACTTTCATTTCTACGGAAAAATCAAATTCAATGACATTCATATTTCATATTAATTAAATGCAAAATAAACAATTATGTAGTTGGAAGGCTTATTTAGGCTTTAAACTATTGTTATAAACTAATCTAAGGATAGTAGGAATACTTTGTCTAGTTTCCAAATGATAGAATCAGATGGTCCAATCCACTTTGCAATGTACATTTCTTCTGTGTTTACAATAAACGTGACAAGCATTTTGCAGAACTACAACTTCAAAAATATTAAAAATGTCATTAACAAAATAATTTATTTAGACTTTATATGGTTTAATGAAATAGAGTTATAATAAATATTTCTCATTATTAAATGCTTTATATTCCAAAACAGGCTTTGGCTTTTAACAGTGGCTATTAATTTTTTAATTTTTTAAATTTTTAATTTTTTAATTTTTTCCTACTTATATAAATACAGTAAATATAGTCCTTCTATCTTCTAATTGTTTGAAACAATGAAATACAATGAAATACAATGAAATACAATGATATCGACATTTGATATAAATTATGCATAAATTTATAATTTCAATTTGTAGTTACTTTGATTAGATTTTAAAATTATGTCCTAGTTGTTAGCTGCATTCAGCTCGAATAACAAGAAGCAAATATTAGTTACTAAATTTTGCGAATTCGTATTTGACTTTCATTTCTACGGAAAAATCAAATTCAATTACATTAATATTTCATATTAATTAAATGCAAAATAAACAATTCTGTAGTTGGAAGGCTTATTTAGGCTTTAAACTATTGTTATAAACTAATCTAAGGATAGTAGGAATACTTTGTCTAGTTTCCAAATGATAGAATAAGATGGTCCAATCCACTTTGCAATGTACATTTCTTCTGTGTTTACAATAAACGTGACAGAGCATTTGCAGAACTACAATTTCAAAAATATTAAAAATGTTATTAACAAAAATAATTTATTTTGACTTTAATATGGTATGAAATAGAGTTATAAAAATCTTTCTCATTATTAAAATGCTTTATTTCCAAAACAGCTTTTGGCTTTTAACAGTGTCTATTAATTTTTTAATTTTTTAATTTTTCCTACTTATATAAATACAGTAATAAAGGCCTTCAATCTTCTAATTGTTTGAATAAATGAACATACAATGAAAAAATCAATGAAATATAATGATATCGACATTTTGATATAAATTATGCCATAAATTTAATAATTTATTTTTGTAGTTAGTTTGATTAGATTTTTTTAAAATTATGTCTAGTTGTTAGCTGCATTCAGCTTCAAATAACAAGAAACAAAATAATAGTTAACTAGATTCTGCGAACTCGTGTTTTGACTTTCATTTCTACGGAAAAATTCAAATTCAATGACCATCTATTTCATATTAATTAAATGCAAATAAACAATTATGTAGTTGGAAGGCTTATTTAGGCTTTAAACTATTGTTATAAACTAATCTAAGGATAGTAGGAATACTTTGTCTAGTTTCCAAATGATAGAATCAGATGGTCCAATCCACTTTGCAATGTACATTTCTTCTGTGTTTACAATAAACGTGACAAGCATTTTGCAGAATTACAACTTCAAAAATATTAAAAATGTTATTAACAAAATAATTTATTTAGACTTTATATGGTTTAATGAAATAGAGTTATAATAAATATTTCTCATTATTAAATGCTTTATATTCCAAAACAGGCTTTGGCTTTTAACAGTGTCTATTAATTTTTTAATTTTTTCCTACTTATATAAATACAGTAAATATAGGCCTTCTATCTTCTAATTGTTGGAAACAATGAAATACAATGAAATACAATGATATCGACATTTGATATAAATTATGCATAAATTTATAATTTTAATTTGTAGTTAGTTTGATTAGATTTTAAAATTATGTCCTAGTTGTTAGCTGCATTCAGCTCGAATAACAAGAAGCAAATAATAGTTACTAGATCATGCGAACTCGTATTTGACTTTCATTTCTACGGAAAAATCAAATTCAATGACATTCATATTTCATATTAATCAAATGCAAAATAAACAATTCTGTAGTTGGAAGGCTTATTTAGGCTTTAAACTATTGTTATAAACTAATCTAAGGATAGTAGGAATACTTTGTCTAGTTTCCAAATGATAGAATCAGATGGTCCAATCCACTTTGCAATGTACATTTCTTCTGTGTTTACAATAAACGTGACAAGCATTTTGCAGAACTACAACTTCAAAAATATTAAAAATGTTAAAAATGTCAAAAATATTATTAATAAAATAATTTATTTTGACTTTATATGGTTTAGTGAATTAGAGTTATAATAAATATTTCTCATTATTAAATGCTTTATATTCCAAAACAGGCTTTGGCTTTTAACAGTGTCTATTAATTTTTTAATTTTTTAATTTTTTAATTTTTTAATTTTTTCCTACTTATATAAATACAGTAAATATAGCCCTTCTATCTTCTAATTGTTTGAAACAATGAAATACAATGAAATACAATGATATCGACATTTGATATAAATTATGCATAAATTTATAATTTCAATTTGTAGTTAGTTTGATTAGATTTTAAAATTATGTCCTAGTTGTTAGCTGCATTCAGCTCGAATAACAAGAAGCAAATAATAGTTACTAGATTATGCGAACTCGTGTTTGACTTTCATTTCTACGGAAAAATCAAATTCAATGACATTCATATTTCATATTAATTAAATGCAAAATAAACAATTATGTAGTTGGAAGGCTTATTTAGGCTTTAAACTATTGTTATAAACTAATCTAAGGATAGTAGGAATACTTTGTCTAGTTTCCAAATGATAGAATCAGATGGTCCAATCCACTTTGCAATGTACATTTCTTCTGTGTTTACAATAAACGTGACAAGCATTTTGCAGAACTACAACTTCAAAAATATTAAAAATGTTATTAACAAAATAATTTATTTTGACTTTATATGGTTTAATGAAATAGAGTTATAATAAATATTTCTCATTATTAAATGCTTTATATTCTTAAACAGACTTTGGATTTTAACAGTGGCTATTAATTTTTTAATTTTTTAATTTTTTAATTTTTTCCTACTTATATAAATACAGTTAATATAGTCCTTCTATCTCCTAATTGTTTGAAACAATGAAATACAATGAAATACAATGATATCGACATTTGATATAAATTATGCATAAATTTATAATTTCAATTTGTAGTTAGTTTGATTAGATTTTAAAATTATGTCCTAGTTGTTAGCTGCATTCAGCTCGAATAACAAGAAGCAAATATTAGTTACTAAATTTTGCGAACTCGTATTTGACTTTCATTTCTACGGAAAAATCAAATTCAATTACATTAATATTTCATATTAATTAAATGCAAAATAAACAATTCTGTAGTTGGAAGGCATATTTAGGATTTAAACTATTGTTATAAACTAATCTAAGGATAGTAGGAATACTTTGTCTAGTTTCCAAATGATAGAATCAGATGGTCCAATCCACTTTGCAATGTACATTTCTTCTGTGTTTACAATAAACGTGACAAGCATTTTGCAGAACTACAACTTCAAAAATATTAAAAATGTTA
>NW_024033267.1:0-8119 GCF_002237135.1 Teleopsis dalmanni
TGTTTGAATGCAAAAATGAGTGGTTTGTAATTATTTTGAATTGTAAAATGTCGCGCTTCTAACATGTCGTAAAAATGTTTAATCAAAAGGTAAACTGCTAAAAGTTCCCTATCGTAAGTATTGTAATTGAGCTGGGCTGCTGTTACCTTTACAGAGTAGAATGTGACTGGCTTCCCGTGATTACCTTTTTGTTGTTTAAGAACGGAACCAATTGCGGAACTAAGTGCATCCGTCGACAATGGCAATGCATATATTGGTGAAATTATTCAAATGTTGCATTGAATAGCAATACAAAGCTGCGGTTTTTGGAATCCACTTTCAATAATAGTTTAATACGCCAAGAAATTGGGGAATTTGATGAACCGTTTCTGGCTTTTTGTACTCACGTATTGATTTTACCCGATCTTCTGGAGATTCTGTCTCGTCTGAAGTAATGTAATATCCAAGGAATTGCAACGATGGAACCCCAAACTCTCAAATGCGCTTGATGAAGTTTATGTAACACAATGCCTCTGTTAAGTGATGCTTGCTGGACAAAAACAAAATCAAGAAACCAATAGTGTGGCTTGGAAGATTGAGTCCATGTGGCGTTGAAACGTTTAAGTTGCGTTTTTTAGCCAAAATGATATTACGACGAATTTAAACATTCCTATTGGAGTGCTGGTTGCAGTTTTGCAAATATCATCCGGGTTCATTGAAATGTTATAATAAGCTCGATTAATGTCAATCAGAGAATATTGCACTTCCATGAAGTCGTTCTGACACTTGCTCAAATTACGGATAACGGTCGGGTTTCGTACTGGCGTTCAGCGTACGGTAATCACCAAATACCCTCCATCCACCTCTTTTCTTTTCAACAAGATGCATGGGAATCGACCATGCACTGTTTGATGGTAGTTCAACCCGTTGCTTCAGTAGTGTGCGAAAATTAAAGTATCTTCTTGGCTTTTCTACAAACGGTCGGCACTCTGTTCTGATGGCTTACTTGTGAGATTGTTAGTAGTTTGTACCATAATTGTTGGAAGTGGATAGATTAGTAGACTTGCGAACTAAGTTGGGCAACTTAATAGAGACATTTAAGATGGATATCGAATGTATTTCCACGTTTTTAACAGAGTCTGAGACAGATAAAGACGTTAGAGGATCAATCAGTCAATTGGTTTTTATGTCTGTCACTAAACCGAAAATCTGTGTCTATAATTGATAACTTTACATTAGCTATTATGAAGTCCCAGCTTGTAATGAACCTACTTTTTCCTAGCCGGGGTAGTTCTCAGCCTAGTCCAAGGTCTTACAAGAAAATTTCTATTCGCGGGGACCCAGCGTTCAACTAATGTCGTTTCTACCGTTGAAGTAAGATGTCGTAACAAAGTAATTATTTTCGAATTCAAGTTTTTTCTTTATTAAACAATTTGTAATATATATATAACAATCAATGTATTTTAAATAAAAAAAAAAACAAAGAAACAATTTATCGAATAATATCTTTACAATTACTCGTAATAATAATAATCAAATAATATTTAACTGATTTCAATTTTAATGAACAATTTGTAATATATGTATAACCATAAATGTATTTTAAATAAAAAAACAATTTATCAAATAATGTCTTTACAATTACTCGTAGTTAATGATAAGCAAATAATATTTCACTGATTTGCAATTTTGTTTAAAAAAAATAATATTAATTAATTATATTTTAAGTTTAACGTTTTATAAATGCATTTTTTTGTGTTCATTTAAATACAACAAAATTTATAAAAAAAAACTCATAAACTGTTTTTAAATAAAAATATAAGGGAAGATTACTTTGATATTTCACTTAGAATTTTATATAATATTTTTACATTCCTTAAATGTGGATTAAGTAATTAAATTTTTAATGTTACACTTTATAATTATTTAAGATTATGTTTGTATATTACAGAATATATTTTTTTCCACAAATATCTTGTTTTCAGTTTAATTTCGATTTTTATACATATTATTTGTTGACTTCTGTATTTTATATATATATAAGCCTTACCCTCTCTGGTACATCAGGGCAGCTTACAATGTCCAGCGTTGATTATCAGGAATCGCCAATCACCTGAAACTTTGCCACGTATCGGAGACAAAGAGACACCAAAGCCGCGCCACGTCTTTTGCTTGTGGTGTCAACACGTTTATATGTTCGCACGAGCACCAGTACAAAATCTTTTAGTTGACCACTGTTAAAGCCGTCAACTACTTCTTTTATACTGTGGCTATTAACACTATTATCCCGAGATGCAAAAGTTGGCTAAGAAAATAGCACCAAAGTAAATTTTATTAATAAAATCAAAGTTTTATTTGACACTTTATGCTCTTAAGCAATTTTTAATTTTACAAAAAAATAACTAAAGTTGAAAAAAATCTAAATTTAGTATATAAATAATTTTTGAATAAATTATTTCTATATATGGACAAATAAAAAACTAAGTAATTCACACTACCGATACGACGCGTTGCGTTCAACTTTACCACGAGCCAAGAGACCGAAACTTCTCCGCTTGCGCCTTTTATTCTCCTTTTTTTCTAACTGCGTCGAGCGGACTTTTTTGCTAGCCGTTGTTCGGTCAATACCCTCAACATTTCCCCTCATCAGGTATTCTGTTGTTGACTTCTGAAAGCTCTAAATTACACTCGCAGCTTTTTTCTATTATCCGCTGCAATTTTTGGCGATCAACCGAAATGCACAAAGCAAATTAATAAATGACATTTCTCATTTTTCTATTTTGTTTTGATTATGCTTTGTTTTTAATAAAATGTGTTTCGTGCGGTTCGGGAAAATAATTTAAATCTATTTTAATTAATATATTTCGAACTATATTAATTAAAATCAATATTCGTCAGGGTATTTCAAGGTATGTATAGCATATGTTAGATATGTTGGAGTACATAACATCAAATTTTATTTAATTATAGTTATCTTTGACGTCAGCATTTTTGTGAAACGTGTGAAAATGTGAACGTGTGAAATGCGTATTGTGGCAAGACTAAAATTTATTCAAAAAAATTTAGTCGTCACACTCCCTCCTTCCTTTACGAGAGGATATCAATACGGATATCTCCATTTCTGGCAATACGAATCAGTCGAGTCTTGCCGTCCCATGTCGCCTTGAATCGATGACGCCTGCCTCTGGACCACTTCTTTAAATCGTAGCCCTGCTTCTGTAGTATTCTCGCCGGGCTAAGGTCTTCATTCAGAAATTCAGCAGTGGTAACTTCATTAGTATGCTTTGATGTGATTGCTTTCTCGTGGGCGTTTTGCTGTTGTAGAATGGCTTTAGCGGTTGGAGGAGTTGCTGGACAATCCCAGTTGTTTATGGTTTGTCTCATAGAGTGTTGTATATCTCGCTGCTCATGGAAATGGTTCATGTAGTCATCTCTTGCTTCTGCATCACCTGACTTAAACGGCCAGCTTCGTTTGCGATAGTGCTTGTTGTCATTTTCTTGGCGGTTTAAAATGGTTTTGGCAATTGGAGGCGTTGGAGGGCATTCACTGCTATTCGTCACTCGAGGAGGTGTATGAAGTATGTCCCACCAATCAGGAGGGGCCGTGATCTGCAGGATGTCTTCCAGACGACTCTCGCTCACCTCATCTGACAGCGAATTTTCAGAATGATGACAACTATAAAGATAAACAAGATTAAGTAAGTGGTACAAAATAATTTTAAATTAACAATGATACTGTTTAATTCGACTTAGGTGAGCCGAAATTATTTTATCGCCATGTAGTTCACGCAGCTTCACTATGACCGGTGATACAAAATCTATTACTTCATACGGTCCTGAATATTTCGGGGCTAATTTTGCATTAAAGCCGTCTAGTGCATTAGATAGTGGTTGTGAACGATTAAGTACCAGTGTGCCAAGTTCTGGTTTCCACTCGCGTCGTCGGAGGTTATAATATCTTGCCTGGTCTTGTGATGCTTTTCCCATGTTTCTGCTAGCAATAGCGTATATTTCCAGTAACTTTCGCGCTTTGTTATCGGCAGATTCTGTAGCTCTTCCCAGTCCTGGTGTCACTGCATCATATAATGTACTCGGCATTCGAAGCTCTCTACCTTGAGTAATATATGCCGGACTGAAACCTGTTGAAGACGAAATTGAGGAGTTTATCGCTAACGTGATTTCGGGTAAACACTCGTCCCAGTGTCGGTGGTCATCTATCGAGTTTTGCGCGATCATTGTTTTTATTGTACGATTTGCACGTTCAGTCGGGTTCTCCTGAGGTGTATAAGGGGCTGTATGTTGATGTTGAATGCCCAATCCGACTAAGAATTTTTGAAACACCTTGCTCGTAAATTGTGTTCCATTGTCTGTGACCAAGATCTTCGGAATCCCAAACCGCGCCATTATGTTTTCTCTGAAGGCTTTTTTAACACCGGCCGTCGTGGCGTTCCTCATTGGTATAATCTCCACCCATTTAGAGAACTTATCAAAAAATACCAACGCTACCGTATTTCCTTTATCTGAACGTGGTAAGGGCCCAATAAAATCTGCACATACTGTTACCCATGGCTCTTCTGGTAAACTCGTTAACATCTTTCCTGCACTAGGCTGTTGACTGACTTTGTATTTTTGACAGGTATCACACTTCCGCACATATTCTTTGATGTCGCGATACATTCCTGGCCAAAAATATCTCGATGTAACTCGAAGGATCGTTTTTTGATTTCCTAAGTGCCCTGCCGTGATATCATTGTGACACTCTTTTAATACTTGAGGCCGAATGGCTTGTGGTACACACAATTTCCAGCAAGGATGTCCCTCGTTGCTATAAGAGTTGGGTATACGACGGTACAGCTGATTATTTTCGATAGAATAGTCGGGGTATTTACTTGGATTATCGGTTATTGCTCTTCTCAAGTTCGTTAACCATATACAAGACTGTCCATCTTCTTTTTTCATATCAGGTATATTCACCAGGGCCAGTGTAGTTTGAGGTTGACGAGATAGTGCATCGGCGACGACATTATACTTTCCTTTTCTATATTGTACCTCAAAACTGAATTGTTGCAGCTCTAGCGCCCAGCGCGCGATACGACCAGTTGGATTTTCAATGTTGTTTAACCATTTCAGCGCCAGATGATCGGTTATGACTACGAAACGATAACCTTCTAAATATTGTTTCATTTTTCTTACTCCCCAGACAATCGCCAGACACTCCTTTTCAGTCGTCGAGTAGTTTTTCTCAGCTGGATTTAAACTGCGACTTGCATAAGCTATCACCTTTTCTTCGCCGTCTATTTCTTGGGTCAATATTGCTCCAAGTCCAAAATTACTGGCATCTGTCTGCAATACAAATTGTTCGGTGAAGTTGGGGCACGCTAAAATTGGAGCACTCGTTAATTTTTCTTTCAACATATCGAACGCCACTTGTTGCTCTGACGTCCATTGCCATCGTTTACCTTTCTTTAATAACATCGTAAGGGGTTGTATTGTATTTGAGAAGTGTGGTACAAAACGGCGATACCACGAGGCGATTCCAATACACCGTCGTAGTTCCTTGAGGTCTTTTGGTACAGGTAACTCTTTTATGGCTGCAATCTTTTCGGGATCAGTGTGTATACCATGTGGTGTCACCAAATGCCCAAGATACTTTAGTTCTTTCATGAAAAATTTACATTTCTGTACGTTGATTTTTAGTTTTGCACACCTTAGTCGATGGAATACCTTTCGCAAATTTTCCATATGTTCCTCCAGTGTATGACCAATTATGATGATGTCATCGAGATATGCAAAAGCAAAAGGTTCCATATCAGGTCCAATCACGGTGTCTAACGCTCGTTGAAATGTTGCTGGAGCGGAGTGCAATCCAAAAGGCATCACGCGCCACTGAAATAGCCCTCGTCCAGGTACCGTAAACGCAGTATATTCTTTACTTTGTTCAGCCATTGGTATTTGCCAATACCCGTTCTTAAGATCAAGGCTGCTGATATATTTGGCGTCTCTGAGTTGATCTAGAATGTGTTGTATACGAGGAATTGGGTAGGCATCTGGTATTGAGTGTGCATTTACCTGACGATAATCTATGCAAAGTCGCCAACTATCATCCTTTTTCTTCACTAATACCACCGGTGAGCTATAAGGGCTATGAGAGCGTTCGATACAACCTTTTTGTAATAATTCATTTATTTCTTTGTCCAGTATTTGTTGCATGACCGGGTTTCGAGGATAGTATCTTTGCTTAATCGGTCTGTCATCCTTCATGGTGATGGAATGTGTGGTGATATTGGACAGTCCTTCAAGAGTGTCGAACTTCGCTAATTCGCGAGCTAAGAATTTGTCAACATGTTCCGATTCACTTACTGTAGAATTCAGCATTACCATCTCTCGTTTCACATTTGTAGTTTTACTAAGTTTGACTGTATTTTCCCCTATTTTGAAGATACTTGACGCCGAAACCAGGAAGTCCATCCCCAAGACCATATCATGTACCATTCCTTCTAACACTAATAGTTCAACTGCATAGTCACAGGCCCCGATTCGCAGTGATGTGTGAATTATTGTATTTATGTTCCGCGGTGAACCATCTGCCAAACGTACCACCAAATCTACTTCGTTGTGTTTGCCATATAAACGTTTTGCTATGCCCGGATGAATAAAACATTTACTGGCCCCTGTATCAACCATGGCTGTCATCTGTTGATCCTGAATGAATATTTTGATAAGAAGACGATTATTTTCAATTATGAATGGTTCTGAGACGGTGTTGGAATTTCGGTCACGCCCCTTGCTTCTGGACGGCGTGACCGCTGGAAGTTTCCCGGAACTTTTCGGCAGCAATCAATTGTTCGTACATCACGTCTGCCGCACTGCCAACAGAAGAGGATACGAGGGTTCTGACATCCCCGCGCTTGGTGTCCTTGTCGTCCACATCGAAAGCAAGCTGAAGCTAGGTTTATTGGTTCCACTGCTGCAAGTACCATCGGCTTATCTCGTCGTTCTGGTGTTGTAAACGATTCCCTTGGTTTTCTGCTTTTTCCTTCGTCCCGAACTGCTTCGAAGTCGTTAGCGAGTAATATAAGCTCTCGTAATGTACAAAACTCGCGTCGCTTTATATGCAGCCTGTATTCTGTTAAACTATTTCGGTAGAATCGTTCAAGCTTTGCTCCATCGTCCATTTTCAAATGTTGCATCAACTTCTGCAATTCCAACACGTAAGTTTTAAATGATTCACCAGGTTTCTGCATTCTGTTTCTTAACTCGTCTTCTAAGCGCTCGAAGTAACGATGAGGAAGGAAAAATTCTAGAAAATCAAATTTAAACTGCTCCCAGTGGTCCCAGTCCCCTTTATTGTGACGGAACCATACCAAGGCCTGCCCTTTCAGTAATTCTGGCATCGCACGAGGTAGCATATTTTTAGCAATATCATATCCACTCGCTAACTCTTCCACACGCTCCACAAACGCCAACGGATCGCCGCTCTCATCAAATCGGACCGCCCATTTTCTAGCCTGATCGATGACTGTTGCCTGCATGGTTCTAGGTTGTGTATATGGTACGTGTAACGTATGTTGCGTGTACTGCTGCTGCTGTGTCAATTGTGGAATATTATCTTGCGTTGTCTGTTCTGGGGGTGGCAATGGTATTTCCTCCACGGCGTGATCGCATTCTACTTCACCTACGGACACTCTGCTATGTCTATCTTCAAGTTCTTTTAATCGTGTTTTTATCTGCGGCTTGTGGTCAGCTTGTGCAATAAAGTTTGCCAATCGCCGGCGCAATTCGTCGACGACACCTGTTGACTCTTGTTCGAATTCGTCCAAATAAGCGACTAGCTCTTCTTTGCGTAAATTTCTTACCCAGCTGCGACCCATATTAACTGATATACGATGTTTTGCGATATCTGAACCTAAAAAACTAGCTGTGTTTCGATGTATTTAGTTGAACCTTAGTCGAGGGTCCCTGCTCGGGCGCCACTTGTAATGAACCTACTTTTTCCTAGCCGGGGTAGTTCTCAGCCTAGTCCAAGGTCTTACAAGAAAATTTCTATTCGCGGGGACCCAGCGTTCAACTAATGTCGTTTCTACCGTTGAAGTAAGATGTCGTAACAAAGTAATTATTTTCGAATTCAAGTTTTTTCTTT
>NW_024033268.1:0-8117 GCF_002237135.1 Teleopsis dalmanni
GTTCAACTTCATCAGATTACTAAAAAGAAAGGTGCAGTTTTTACTTCAAGCTATTGATTATTAATTAATGGCTGGGCGGTCAGCTCTTTTTAGGCGGGAAGTAGTGGATAGAAGTGCGAGATTTCTTGCTAGGAGATTAACATGTTCTGTCAGCCTTTTATTGTCTTTTTTTCTTATATTATCAAATCCAGGTTTAACTAGGGGAATTTGTAAATTTCGGTGAATACTTTCATTTCTTATATACTATGGAGCACCAGTGATTGCTCTCAGTATTTTTGACTGAGCTCCTTGTATAAATTTAATAACTGAAGCACTAGTATTGCCAAATAGCTGGATACTATGAGTCCATATTGGTTTTATGATGTTGTTATACAAGAGTACTTCATACTCTAAGCATAGGGAAGATTTGCTATTAATGAGCCAATGCAACTTACACGCTTGGAGCTTCAATTGATTTTTTGTTGGCTTCAATATGTTTGCGTCAAGTTAGTCGTATGACTAGGTGAATATCTAAGTACGTTATATTATCTGCTTGTAGTATGGGAATGTTATTTAGTAAAATTGTTGGAGGTCTACTCCGATTTAAGATGTCTACACCTTAAGTCGGACGTGTCTAGATTTTAGTTCATTCATTTTAATTCACCATTTTGACAACCATTTCTCCACTCGAAATAAGTGAGATTGAAGTTAGTTTGAAGCTAGCACAACGTTTTTGTTTCGTCATAAAATTGCCGTATCATCAGCGAACGTTGTGGTGACGACTGAGCTACTTATTGGGATATCAGATGTGTAAAGTACATACAAGATAGGGCCAAGAACACTTCCTTGTGGAACACCAGCTTCTATTGGGAAATTATTAGAAGTATATGATTTGCATTTCACTTTAAAGCTTCTATTATGCAGATACGATTCTAAAACTGAGTGGACATTTGCAGGTAATGAACAGCGTATCTTATATATTTAAACTTTGGTTTAATTTAAATTTGGTTTTTTGCGTTAACTACAAAACGTTAATAGACTTTCTTTTTACATAACATTACTTTACTTTATTTAACTAAAACAATATATTTATTCACGACGCTACCCATCGCACTTCCGTTATTCTACTTCACTCGATTGTGTCATTCGCTGTCAAACATAGGTTAGGTGACCACCTGTTGTTAAAAATTTTAAGGTGCCCAGTTGTGCGTTTCGGATGTAGGTCGGCCCTTCCTGACGTCAAGCGTCCTCGCGCTCGGAATCAGTTTCTTCTTCGTACGGCAATTGACACCATGGCTTTAGGAGATCAGACGCATAGATTGATTTATAATGTCGTTGTTTTCGATCGGATCCTGGTAGGTCTTCGATGACATAACGGTCATTATCGAGAACTTCGGTGACTACGAACGGTCCTTTATATCGACATTCAAGTTTACGGGACGTGCCTGTGGATGCTGGTTCTGGTTCCGCTAAAACTAAATCACCTTGCTCATATTTCGTTGGTTCCCTGTGTTTATCGTCGAAACGCTTTTTCGCGTTTACCCGTTTACTATCAGTGTCATTAGCAGCAAGTAATCGCCGGTGGTGGAGTTCTTCTTGGGTGATGGGAATAGTATCGTCTTCATCTTGGAGAATTTGGATCAGCTTGTTACCTAATATGTCGCGTAGCTTGAATCTAAAAAGCAATTCGATTGGAGATTTTCCCGTCGCGTGACTAATCAGTGAGTTCAATGTACATTGAATGCTTCGTAGTTGTTCGTCCCAGGTTCGGTCACCTTGTGTTGATGGTTGCAGCATGGATAAAACGGTGCGATTAAATCGTTCGACTTGGCCATTGGCTCGTAGCGTACGGACTGCGTTGCGTATGTGTTTGATTTGTTGTTCGTTACAGTATCTTTCAAATTCTTTTGATGTGAAGGCGGTACCACGATCACTTATTATATTTTCAGGGGTTCCAACGTAACTGGTGAATTTCATTCAGAATGGCGATGACTTGTTTAGTGTTCGTACTTTTTACTGGTCTGACGATGACAAATTTTGTGAAACTGTCTACAATAACCAGGATATACTCGTTTAACTTTCGGCTTCGGGGAAAAGGTCCCAGGTGGTCAATGTGTATTGTTTTGAACGGAATAGGCTCCATTTTGTCGCAATGTAACTCACCTTCCTTTTTACCCCCTCGACGCTTAGTGAAGGCGCAATCAATGCACGCTTTCACAAAAGATTTGACAAAGTTTCGCATTCTAGCGAACCACATAGACCGTAGTAAGTATTCAATCGTTCGGTCAACGCTTAAGTGTCCTGTTTTAACATGTGCATCATGTGTCACCTTCCATCACAAAGCCTTTGGTATTATGAAGAGGTGTTGGTTTTTATACCGTTTGTACAGTCGTCCGTTAATTATTTTATAGTCGTTAATAATGTCTGAATCCTTCTCCTCAATTTTCATTACGACTTGTTGAAGTTTGCTATCTTGTAATTGCATACTGTAAAGCCAATCTGCCTCAGTTATTTCCACCTTCCAGACTCGCAAAGTCGCTTCCTTAAGATCGCAACCGTATTCGTTAGGCATACGACTTAGTGTGCGACGTGCGCCATTCGTTGCTCGCTTCGATGTTCGATGATGAGGTCATAGTCTTGGATACGAAGCCACCATCTGGCTATACGAGGTATCATTTCTCGCTTTTGCATGGCCAATTTCACAGCATTGCAATCGGTAATGACTGTAATGATCAATTTTTGAAGTAAAAAATAAAATTGATCTTACAATGATGATTCTTTTTTTTTAAAAAATAATTTAAAAAAAAAATAATAAATAAAAAAAATCACTGACATCCAAACACGCTTATAAAAATTATAACAAAAAAAACCTGCAATATGAGAAATGTCATTTTAATTTGTTTTGTTATAATTTTCGTTTGATCGCCAAAAGTTGCAATGAGTAATAAGAGAAGCTGAGAATGCAGCGTAAACATTGCAAGGTAAGAGAATCAATAACAAAATAATGGAAAGTTTTCGTGAGTCTCGAAGTAAAAAACATTAATTAAGTGCATTGACCGAGAAACGGCGGATTAAAAAGTATAAGTTAAGCAGTTATAAAAAAAGTAAATAAAAGGAGCATTCGGAGGATTTTCTGTCTTCTTGGTGGAGTTTATTTTGAACGGAACGGGCAGAACGTATGATAGAGTTTAACTTCAGTGATCCGCAAAGAATACAAGAGAAATAAAAAAAAAAAGATATATATGAAACTCTTATCGGAAGTGGCGTGAAGATTTTAATATATAAATTTATACTCTGAAACAGTGTTTTATACCATAATAACTATCAAGTATTTTAAATATAAAAAAATTATATAAAACACCTCAATTTTTTTTGAGAAACGTGTGTTTATCTCTAGTGCCTTTGCTTTACCGCAGAATATGTTACATTATTAACCACAAAGGAAACCAAATGAAGTGTTTAAAGAAATTAAAATATATTACTAACTAAATTATAAATACGAAATTAAACAATAGAAAAGAGTTAACATCTAACAATTTTTATATTTCAATAACATATATCCAATGAACGTTTTTTTTATATCAATAAATCAAGTATCGAATGCATTGAATGTAATAAAATCAAACTGACACCTGGGACAGCAACGGCGACGGCAACAGTAGCAGTGGCGCGAACGTTAACAACAATAAGGCATCAATTGCCAGAATAGCAATAATAACTAAATGAATATTGTTACCTATTACATTAATTATTTATTTACTTAGTTTTTTTTGAAAGTACTCCGAGTTAAGGTTCTTTTATATAATAATTAAGATATTCATGAAATTTAAATATAATTAATTGAAGTATGTTTTGTTTAAGCTTTTTGAAGTATTATTTAATTTTCTAAGAATATCCATGATAGTTAAATATAATTATTTGAAGTATGTTAAATCGTGTAATGTATTTTTTTTATAATTATTTGTAATTAATATGGCCTATTAAATTTTTTGGTTGTTGAGTTTTTTTTGTACTGAACCCTGGTATACGCTGAGTATACCCCGGCCGCGGTAGAGGCCGGAAAGGTCGTTACAAATGGCGCCCGAGCAGGGACCGACTTTCAAGCTAATGTGACCGCAGAATAAAACTAGAATCAAGACGAAGAAAAAAAAATAAGTGCACCATGTCGATCATTGCTTCATCGTATGGTCAAATCATAGACCAGATATGTGAATGGCCTGTAAGGTACAACGGAGAGAGGGATCCATTAGAGTTTGTGAAAAGAATCGAAGAACTAGCCGACCTCAACCACATCGATATGAATCTAGTTGTCAGCACGATGCCCGTACTGCTTGAAGATAAAGGACTGTTGTGGTACCGCAACAACAATAAGCGTTGGAATCTTTGGTCAAGCTTCAAGGCAGCCTTTTTAAAATTTTTCCGTCCACATGGATATTTTGAAAGAATGGAAGAACTTCGTACAGAGCAAGTTAAAACAAGTCGAAGTCAGGTACAGGAAGCGAACAGCAATCGCCTGATAATTGAGCATTCAGAAACGATGCCATATCTAAATACCACCAAATGCGTACCAACTACAGAAACAGGGAAGAACGTTACTTACAGTGTGAATCTGAAGCCACATGGGCTACAAAATATGAAAAGTTACCAGCAACAAAATAATTCTAAAGTTAAGCAAACAACAACACAAATATATAGCATTACAACGTCAAAGACACCACTACTATCCAAGTCGAGCATGATACCAAGCATGCAAAGTCAAACTTACCCAGCGCGACACTCAGTAACATCGCTAGAAAATATACAAGAGCAAACCTCAAGTAAATACCTCGTAGTACCATTGCAACATCCCAGACCTATCGAAGAGTTACAAATTCCAACACAAGAAGTACAACATCTGCGTTGTTCGAAACTCATCAAAGAAAATTCGAAAGTACAACCACAGCAAGGATTACAAACCGTTACGCCAGTCGAAGAAAACCCTCATGTGCAAGATGCACAAACACAACAGTTTAAAGAAAAACCACTGATTACATCATTGACCGAATTAAAGGCACAAGTTGTAACACGAGAGGTACAACCACAACCCGTCAAAGAAAGTCCGCAGGTGCTAGACACACATCCGCAACGGGATCCTCATTTCCACGAAGAACAACCGATCACACCATCGAGCGAATCACAGATAAGAGATATTCCAGTACAACAAGATCGACAGAAGATTACAGTCGTCATTACAAAAACAAGTCAGGTTCAACTGAAGCAAGCAGCACCAAGTTCTCCAGCATCACCAGGTCCTCAACAAATCTCGCTCATTCACGCCCTTCAACAAAAACAACTATCACAACAAGAGAAAGTTCGTTCTATGCAGCCGGAAGAAATGTTGAATAATCCTCTGACACAAGCACGATGTCTCAGAATTCGAAATTCATCCAGCATTCAAAATCTGCCGAAACCAACTGATAATGTGGAATTGATTCAGCAGAAGGGTTGTGTTCATTATAGCAAACGCCAAGACGAATTTTTCAAAGTATTTAAGTGTCCCAAGAAACGAAAAAGAAACTGTGCAAGCAGATAGGAATTTAGTTTTTTCGCTTACCGAAAATAAGGAGGGAATGTAATGATCAATTTTTGAAGTAAAAATAAAATTGATCTTACAGTGATGATTCTTTTTTTTTTTAAAAAAAATATTTAAAAAAAAATAAAAAAATCACTGATATTCAAACACGCTTATAAAAAAATTATAACAAAAAAAAACCTGCAATATGAGAAATGTCATTTTAATTTGTTTTGTTATAATTTTCGTTTGATCGCCAAAAGTTGCAGTGAGTAATAAGAGAAGCTGAGAATGCAGCATAAACATTGCAAGGTAAGAGAATCAATAACAAAATAATGGAAAGCTTTCGTGAGTCTCGAAGTAGAAAACATTAATTAAGTGCATTGACCGAGAAACGGCGGATTAAAAAGTATGAGTTAAGCAGTTATAAGAAAGTAAATAAAAGGAGCATTCGGAGGATTTTCTGTCTTCTTGGGGGAATTTATTTTGAACGGAACGGGCAGAACGTATGACAGAGTTTAACTTCAGTGATCCGCAAAGAAATACACAAGAAATAAAAAAAAAGATATATATGAAACTCTTATCGGAAGTGGCGTGAAGATTTTAATATATAAATTTATACTCTGGAACAGTGTTGTATACCATAATAACTATCAAGTATTTTAAATATAAAAAAAAAATTATATAAAACACCCCAAATTTTTTTTTTGAGAAACGTGTGTTTATCTCTAGTGCCTTTGCTTTACCGCAGAATATGTTACATTATTAACCACAAAGGAAACCAAATGAAGTGTTTAAAGAAATTCAAATATATTACTAACTAAATTATAAATACGAAATTAAACAATAGAAAAGAGTTAACATCTAACAATTTTTATATTTCAATAACATATATCCAATGAACGTTTTTTTTATATCAATAAATCAAGTATCGAATGCATTGAATGTAATAAAATCAAACTGACACCTGGGACAGCAACGGCGACGGCAACAGTAGCAGTGGTGCGAACGTTAACAACAATAAGGCATCAATTGCCAGAATAGCAATAATAACTAAATGAATATTGTTACCTATTACATTAATTATTTATTTACTTAGTTTTTTTTGAAAGTACTCCGAGTTAAGGTTCTTTTATATAATAATTAAGATATCCATGAAATTTAAATATAATTAATTGAAGTATGTTTTGTTTAAGCTTTTTGAAGTATTATTTAATTTTCTAAGAATATCCATGATAGTTAAATATAATTATTTGAAGTATGTTAAATCGTGTAATGTATTTTTTTTATAATTATTTGTAATTAATATGGCCTATTAAATTTTTTGGTTGTTGAGTTTTTTTTGTACTGAACCCTGGTATACGCTGAGTATACCCCGGCCGCGGTAGAGGCCGGAAAGGTCGTTACAAATGGCGCCCGAGCAGGGACCGACTTTCAAGCTAATGTGACCGCAGAATAAAACTAGAATCAAGACGAAGAAAAAAAAATAAGTGCACCATGTCGATCATTGCTTCATCGTATGGTCAAATCATAGACCAGATATGTGAATGGCCTGTAAGGTACAACGGAGAGAGGGATCCATTAGAGTTTGTGAAAAGAATCGAAGAACTAGCCGACCTCAACCACATCGATATGAATCTAGTTGTCAGCACGATGCCCGTACTGCTTGAAGATAAAGGACTGTTGTGGTACCGCAACAACAATAAGCGTTGGAATCTCTGGTCAAGCTTCAAGGCAGACTTTTTAGAATTTTTCCTTCCACATGAATATTTCGAAAGATTAGAAGAACTTCGTACAGAGCAAGTTAAAACAAGTCGAAGTCCGGTACAGGAAGCAATCAGCAATCGCCTGATAAGTAAGCACCAAGAAACGATGTCATTACTAAATACCACCAAATGCATACCAACTACAGAAACAGGGAAGAACGTTACTTACAGTGTGAATCTGAAGCCACATGGGCTACAAAATAAGAAAAGTTACCAGCAACAAAATAATTCTAAAGTTAAGCAAACAACAACACAAATAGATAGCATTACAACGTTAAAGACACCACTACTATCCAAGTCGAGCATGATACCAAGCATGCAAAGTCAAACTTACCCAGCGCGACACTCAGTAACACCGCTAGAAAATATACAAGAGCAAACCTCAAGTAAATACCTCGTAGTACCATTGCAACATCCCAGACCTATCGAAGAGTTACAAATTCCAACACAAGAAGTACAACATCTGCGTTGTTCGAAACTCATCAAAGAAAATTCGAAAGTACAACCACAACAAGGATTACAAACCGTTACGCCAGTCGAAGAAAACCCTCATGCGCAAGATGCACAAACACAACAGTTTAAAGAAAACCACTGATTACATCATTGACCGAATTAAAGGCACAAGTTGTAACACGAGAGGTACAACCACAACCCGTCAAAGAAAGTCCGCAGGTGCTAGACGCACAACCGCAACGGGATCCTCATTTCCACGAAGAACAACCGATCACACCATCGAGCGAATTACAGATAAGAGATATTCCAGTACAACAAGATCGACAGAAGATTACAGTCGTCATTACAAAAACAAGCCAGGTTCAACT
>NW_024033269.1:0-8117 GCF_002237135.1 Teleopsis dalmanni
TCAATATAAATTCTTTTCTGATTTTAACTAAGGGAATCAAATTTAAAGTTAAAATTTATCAATCAAGCGCTATTCTATAAATTTTTGAACTCAGTTAATTGTCGATATTGTTGAAGTTACTTATTTTAATTTATTTTATATTATCTCAAAAATTATTTTCCTTACCTTAAAAAAATATAAGTTGGAATGTTGACTAAATTGTATTCCAGATTGAAGATTGAATAAGATATTGGTACTCTCTAATATAGAAAAAGAATCCGATTTATTAATTAATAAAATAGTAAATAAAAACCAAATTATACATACCTATTCGATCGGAGAAGTGAAAGTGTTTATAATAACATTTAAGACATTTAAGGCATTTAAGGCACCCTTCCTTGTAGATTTGGTCAATATAAATTCCTTTCTGATTTTCACTAATGGAATCAAATTTAAAGTTAAAATTTATCAATCAAAGCGCTATTCTTTAAATTTTTGAACTCAGTTAATTGTCGATATTGTTGGAGTTACTTATTTTAATTTATTTTACTTTATTTCAAAAACTATTTTCCTTACCTTAAAAAAAATATAAGTTGGAATGTTGACTAAATTGTATTCCAGATTGAATAAGATATTGGTACTTTCTAATATAGAAAAAGAATCCGATTTATTAATTAATAAAATAGTAAATAAAAACCAAATTATACATACCTATTCGATCGGAGAAGTGAAAGTGTTTATAATAACATTTAAGACATTTAAGGCATTTAAGGCACCCTTCCTTGTAGATTTGGTCAATATAAATTCCTTTCTGATTTTCACTAATGGAATCAAATTTAAAGTTAAAATTTATCAATCAAAGCGCTATTCTTTAAATTTTTGAACTCAGTTAATTGTCGATATTGTTGGAGTTACTTATTTTAATTTATTTTACTTTATTTCAAAAACTATTTTCCTTACCTTAAAAAAAATATAAGTTGGAATGTTGACTAAATTGTACTCCAGATTGAATAGGATATTGGTACTCTCTAATATAGAAAAAGAATCCGATTTATTAATTAATAAAATAGTAAATAAAAACCAAATTATTCATACCTATTCGATCGGAGAAGTGAAAGTGTTTATAATAACATTTAAGACATTTAAGGCATTTAAGGCACCCTCCCTTGTAGATTTGGTCAATATAAATTCCTTTCTGATTTTCACTAATGGAATCAAATTTAAAGTTAAAATTTATCAATCAAAGCGCTATTCTTTAAATTTTTGAACTCAGTTAATTGTCGATATTGTTGGAGTTACTTATTTTAATTTATTTTACTTTATTTCAAAAACTATTTTCCTTACCTTAAAAAAATATAAGTTGGAATGTTGACTAAATTGTATTCCAGATTGAAGATTGAATAAGATATTGGTACTCTCTAATATAGAAAAAGAATCCGATTTATTAATTAATCAAATAGTAAATAAAAACCAAATTATACATACCTATTCGATCGGAGAAGTGACAGTTTTTATAATAACATTTAAGACATTTAAGGCATTTAAGGCACCCTTCCTTGTAGATTTGGTCAATATAAATTCCTTTCTGATTTTCACTAAGGGAATTAAATTTAAAGTTAAAATTTATCAATCAAAGCGCTATTCTTTAAATTTTTGAACTCAGTTAATTGTCGATATTGTTGGAGTTACTTATTTTAATTTATTTTCACTATTTCAAAAATTATTTTCCTTACCTTAAAAAAAATATAAGTTGGAATGTTGACTAAATTGTATTCCAGTTTGAATAAGATATTGGTACTCTCTAATATAGAAAAAGAATCCGATTTATTAAATAATAAAATAGTAAATAAAAACCAAATTATACATACCCATTCGATCGGAGAAGTGAAAGTGTTTATAATAACATTTAAGGCATTTAAGGCATCCTTCCTTGTAGATTTGATCAATATAAATTCTATTCTGATTTTCACTAAGGGATCAAATTTAAAGTTAAAATTTATCAATCAAAGCGCTATTCTTTAAATTTTTGAACTCAGTTAATTGTCGATATTGTTGGAGTTACTTATTTTAATTTATTTTACTTTATTTCAAAAACTATTTTCCTTACCTTAAAAAAAAATATAAGTTGGAATGTTGACTAAATTGTATTCCAGATTGAAGATTGAATAAGATATTGGTACTCTCTAATATAGAAAAAGAATCCGATTTATTAAATAATAAAATAGTAAATAAAAACCAAATTATACATACCTATTCGATCGGAGAAGTGAAAGTGTTTATAATAACATTTAAGGCATTTAAGGCATTTAAGTCATTTAAGGCACCCTTCCTTGTAGGTTTGGTCAATATAAATTGTTTTCTGATTTTCACTAAGGGAATCAAATTTAAAGTTAAATTTTATCAATCAAGCGCTATTCTTTAAGTTTTTGAACTCAGTTAATTGTCGATATTGTTGGAGTTACTTATTTTAATTTATTTTATATTATCTCAAAAATTATTTTCCTTACCTTAAAAAAAATATAAGTTGGAATGTTGACTAAATTGTATTCCAGATTGAAGATTGAATAAGATATTGGTACTCTCTAATATAGAAAAAGAATCCGATTTATTAAATAATAAAATATTAAATAAAAACCAAATTATACATACCCATTCGATCGGAGAAGTGAAAGTGTTTATAATAACATTTAAGGCATTTAAGGCATTTAAGTCATTTAAGGCATCCTTCCTTGTAGGTTTGGTCAATATAAATTCTATTCTGATTTTCAGTAAGGGAATCAAATTTAAAGTTAAATTTTATCAATCAAGCGCTATTCTTTAAATTTTTGAACTCAGTTAATTGTCGATATTGTTGGAGTTACTTATTTTAATTTATTTTATATTATCTCAAAAATTATTTTCCTTACCTTAAAAAAAATATAAGTTGGAATGTTGACTAAATTGTATTCCAGATTGAATAAGATATTGGTACTCTCTAATATAGAAAAAGAATCCGAATTATTAATTAATAAAATAGTAAATAAAAACCAAATTATACATACCTATTCGATTCGGCGTAGAAGCTGAAAGATGGTTTTTATAATAACATTTAAGACATTTAAGGCATTTAAGGCACCCTTCCTTGTAGATTTGGTCAATATAAATTCCTATCTGATTTTCACTAAGGGAATCAAATTTAAAGTTAAAATTTATCCATCAAAGCGCTATTCTTTAAATTTTTTGAACTCAGTTAATTGTCGATATTGTTGGAGTTACTTATTTTAATTTATTTTACTTTATTTCAAAAACTATTTTCCTTACCTTAAAAAAAATATAAGTTGGAATGTTGACTAAATTGTATTCCAGATTGAAGATTGAATAAGATATTGGTACTCTCTAATATAGAAAAAGAATCCGATTTATTAAATAATAAAATATTAAATAAAAACCAAATTATACATACCCATTCGATCGGAGAAGTGAAAGTGTTTATAATAACATTTAAGGCATTTAAGGCATTTAAGTCATTTAAGGCATCCTTCCTTGCAGGTTTGGTCAATATAAATTCTATTCTGATTTTCACTAAGGGAATCAAATTTAAAGTTAAATTTTATCAATCAAGCGCTATTCTTTAAATTTTTGTACTCAGTTAATTGTCGATATTGTTGAAGTTACTTATTTTAATTTATTTTATATTATCTCAAAAATTATTTTCCTTACCTTAAAAAAAATATAAGTTGGAATGTTGACTAAATTGTATTCCAGATTGAATAAGATATTGGTACTCTCTAATATAGAAAAAGAATCCGAATTATTAATTAATAAAATAGTAAATAAAAACCAAATTATACATACCTATTCGATCGGAGAAGTGAAAGTGTTTACAATAACATTTAAGGCATTTAAGGCATTTAAGTCATTTAAGGCACCCTTCCTTGTAGGTTTGGTCAATATAAATTGTTTTCTGATTTTCACTAAGGGAATCAAATTTAAAGTTAAATTTTATCAATCAAGCGCTATTCTTTAA
The DNA here is from genome assembly GCF_002237135.1 of Teleopsis dalmanni. NCBI lineage: Eukaryota > Metazoa > Arthropoda > Insecta > Diptera > Diopsidae > Teleopsis > Teleopsis dalmanni. The sequence goes on from NW_024033269.1 coordinate 3,986, forward strand.
GTTTTTGAACTCAGTTAATTGTCGATATTGTTGGAGTTACTTATTTTAATTTATTTTATATTATCTCAAAAATTATTTTCCTTACCTTAAAAAAATATAAGTTGGAATGTTGACTAAATTGTATTCCAGATTGAAGATTGAATAAGATATTGGTACTCTCTAATATAGAAAAAGAATCCGATTTATTAATTAATAAAATAGTAAATAAAAACCAAATTATACATACCTATTCGATCGGAGAAGTGAAAGTGTTTATAATAACATTTAAGACATTTAAGGCATTTAAGGCACCCTTCCTTGTAGATTTGGTCAATATAAATTCCTTTCTGATTTTCACTAATGGAATCAAATTTAAAGTTAAAATTTATCAATCAAAGCGCTATTCTTTAAATTTTTGAACTCAGTTAATTGTCGATATTGTTGGAGTTACTTATTTTAATTTATTTTACTTTATTTCAAAAACTATTTTCCTTACCTTAAAAAAAATATAAGTTGGAATGTTGACTAAATTGTATTCCAGATTGAATAAGATATTGGTACTTTCTAATATAGAAAAAGAATCCGATTTATTAATTAATAAAATAGTAAATAAAAACCAAATTATACATACCTATTCGATCGGAGAAGTGAAAGTGTTTATAATAACATTTAAGACATTTAAGGCATTTAAGGCACCCTTCCTTGTAGATTTGGTCAATATAAATTCCTTTCTGATTTTCACTAATGGAATCAAATTTAAAGTTAAAATTTATCAATCAAAGCGCTATTCTTTAAATTTTTGAACTCAGTTAATTGTCGATATTGTTGGAGTTACTTATTTTAATTTATTTTACTTTATTTCAAAAACTATTTTCCTTACCTTAAAAAAAATATAAGTTGGAATGTTGACTAAATTGTATTCCAGATTGAATAGGATATTGGTACTCTCTAATATAGAAAAAGAATCCGATTTATTAATTAATAAAATAGTAAATAAAAACCAAATTATTCATACCTATTCGATCGGAGAAGTGAAAGTGTTTATAATAACATTTAAGACATTTAAGGCATTTAAGGCACCCTCCCTTGTAGATTTGGTCAATATAAATTCCTTTCTGATTTTCACTAATGGAATCAAATTTAAAGTTAAAATTTATCAATCAAAGCGCTATTCTTTAAATTTTTGAACTCAGTTAATTGTCGATATTGTTGGAGTTACTTATTTTAATTTATTTTACTTTATTTCAAAAACTATTTTCCTTACCTTAAAAAAATATAAGTTGGAATGTTGACTAAATTGTATTCCAGATTGAAGATTGAATAAGATATTGGTACTCTCTAATATAGAAAAAGAATCCGATTTATTAATTAATCAAATAGTAAATAAAAACCAAATTATACATACCTATTCGATCGGAGAAGTGACAGTTTTTATAATAACATTTAAGACATTTAAGGCATTTAAGGCACCCTTCCTTGTAGATTTGGTCAATATAAATTCCTTTCTGATTTTCACTAAGGGAATTAAATTTAAAGTTAAAATTTATCAATCAAAGCGCTATTCTTTAAATTTTTGAACTCAGTTAATTGTCGATATTGTTGGAGTTACTTATTTTAATTTATTTTACTTTATTTCAAAAATAATTTTTCTTACCTTAAAAAAAATATAAGTTGGAATGTTGACTAAATTGTATTCCAGATTGAATAAGATATTGGTACTCTCTAATATAGAAAAAGAATCCGATTTATTAAATAATAAAATAGTAAATAAAAACCAAATTATACATACCTATTCGATCGGAGAAGTGAAAGTGTTTATAATAACATTTAAGGCATTTAAGGCATTTAAGTCATTTAAGGCACCCTTCCTTGTAGGTTTGGTCAATATAAATTCTTTTCTGATTTTCACTAAGGGAATCAAATTTAAAGTTAAAATTTATCAATCAAGCGCTATTCTTTAAATTTTTGAACTCAGTTAATTGTCGATATTGTTGGAGTTACTTATTTTAATTTATTTTATATTATCTCAAAAATTATTTTCCTTACCTTAAAAAAATATAAGTTGGAATGTTGACTAAATTGTATTCCAGATTGAAGATTGAATAAGATATTGGTACTCTCTAATATAGAAAAAGAATCCGATTTATTAATTAATAAAATAGTAAATAAAAACCAAATTATACATACCTATTCGATCGGAGAAGTGAAAGTGTTTATAATAACATTTAAGACATTTAAGGCATTTAAGGCACCCTTGTAGATTTGGTCAATATAAATTCCTTTCTGATTTTCACTAATGGAATCAAATTTAAAGTTAAAATTTATCAATCAAAGCGCTATTCTTTAAATTTTTGAACTCAGTTAATTGTCGATATTGTTGGAGTTACTTATTTTAATTTATTTTACTTTATTTCAAAAACTATTTTCCTTACCTTAAAAAAAATATAAGTTGGAATGTTGACTAAATTGTACTCCAGATTGAATAGGATATTGGTACTCTCTAATATAGAAAAAGAATCCAATTTATTAATTAATAAAATAGTAAATAAAAACCAAATTATTCATACCTATTCGATCGGAGAAGTGAAAGTGTTTATAATAACATTTAAGACATTTAAGGCATTTAAGGCACCCTCCCTTGTAGATTTGGTCAATATAAATTCCTTTCTGATTTTCACTAATGGAATCAAATTTAAAGTTAAAATTTATCAATCAAATCGCTATTCTTTAAATTTTTGAACTCAGTTAATTGTCGATATTGTTGGAGTTACTTATTTTAATTTATTTTACTTTATTTCAAAAACTATTTTCCTTACCTTAAAAAAATATAAGTTGGAATGTTGACTAAATTGTATTCCAGATTGAAGATTGAATAAGATATTGGTACTCTCTAATATAGAAAAAGAATCCGATTTATTAATTAATCAAATAGTAAATAAAAACCAAATTATACATACCTATTCGATCGGAGAAGTGAAAGTGTTTATAATAACATTTAAGACATTTAAGGCATTTAAGGCACCCTTCCTTGTAGATTTGGTCAATATAAATTCCTATCTGATTTTCACTAAGGGAATCAAATTTAAAGTTAAAATTTATCCATCAAAGCGCTATTCTTTAAATTTTTTGAACTCAGTTAATTGTCGATATTGTTGGAGTTACTTATTTTAATTTATTTTACTTTATTTCAAAAACTATTTTCCTTACCTTAAAAAAAATATAAGTTGGAATGTTGACTAAATTGTATTCCAGATTGAAGATTGAATAAGATATTGGTACTCTCTAATATAGAAAAAGAATCCGATTTATTAAATAATAAAATATTAAATAAAAACCAAATTATACATACCCATTCGATCGGAGAAGTGAAAGTGTTTATAATAACATTTAAGGCATTTAAGGCATTTAAGTCATTTAAGGCATCCTTCCTTGCAGGTTTGGTCAATATAAATTCTATTCTGATTTTCACTAAGGGAATCAAATTTAAAGTTAAATTTTATCAATCAAGCGCTATTCTTTAAATTTTTGTACTCAGTTAATTGTCGATATTGTTGAAGTTACTTATTTTAATTTATTTTATATTATCTCAAAAATTATTTTCCTTACCTTAAAAAAAATATAAGTTGGAATGTTGACTAAATTGTATTCCAGATTGAATAAGATATTGGTACTCTCTAATATAGAAAAAGAATCCGAATTATTAATTAATAAAATAGTAAATAAAAACCAAATTATACATACCTATTCGATCGGAGAAGTGAAAGTGTTTACAATAACATTTAAGGCATTTAAGGCATTTAAGTCATTTAAGGCACCCTTCCTTGTAGGTTTGGTCAATATAAATTGTTTTCTGATTTTCACTAAGGGAATCAAATTTAAAGTTAAATTTTATCAATCAAGCGCTATTCTTTAAGTTTTTGAACTCAGTTAATTGTCGATATTGTTGGAGTTACTTATTTTAATTTATTTTATATTATCTCAAAAATTATTTTCCTTACCTTAAAAAAAATATAAGTTGGAATGTTGACTAAATTGTATTCCAGATTGAAGATTGAATAAGATATTGGTACTCTCTAATATAGAAAAAGAATCCGATTTATTAAATAATAAAATAGTAAATAAAAACCAAATTATACATACCCATTCGATCGGA
>NW_024033270.1:0-8116 GCF_002237135.1 Teleopsis dalmanni
ATCATATTATTTTAACCTTGATGTAGAAATTAGTCTTAAGATATTTTTGTATAAAAACACAACATTGTTTTAAATAAAATCAGTAACTACAAAATACTCAATCAAAGTACTTCAATAATATAATCAGTACATTTTGGTCCTTCGAGCCGGATATACCAAGAGTGCTATGATCAATAATATAATAGTACATTTTGGTCCTTCGAGCCGGATATAGCAAAATTGCTATATCAGTGTACTTCACTAATATAAAAGTACATTTTGGTCATTTGTAGATATGTTTCTGCATCCTGTATCCTACTTCCGTAAAAATTTATTTGTTTTTGCAAGTCTGTCACCTGTCCTTGGGACTTTACAAGAACTTGAGGGATTACCTGTTGATGCATTACAAGAATTCAAGCTATCATGAAAACTATTCTTTGCAGATTCTTTTTTTTCGATTTTTTGAAGTTCCGGTTCGAAATCAATTTTTATTGATATATGATCATTTTGTAATCTCATATATCGCCCATCCTGTTCCTTTAGTTCCTTAATATTCTTACCATATTCATCGCATTTATTTTTATATTCAACCACATCGGATCAGTGGACGTAGTTGCATCATCATGGAATATGGTAGTATACTTTAACTTAAACTCATTTTTCGACACAATAAAACAAGCAGATAGAATTTTAATCACAATGAGTAAGACTTGTGAAAATTTACAAACTTTTGAAGGGCAGTGTAATCGGCTTTTAGACACAATGAAACGGCAAGTTGAGAATATGAAGAACACGAATCAATATCTATTTCCACAAAATATTAAAAGATCTAAAAGAGCACTATTTGAATTCATTGGATCGCTGCAACATATCTTTTTTGGAACAATGAATGCAGATGATAGGAGGCAGATTACATATGTAAAGCAGAGAATAAACTTTTAGCTTTAGAGAATGTTGGTACACTACCATCTATTTTGTGAAGAGCATGATGCAATATTTTGACAAAATCCTCGCAGCTGAAGACAATACTGCGACGATACAGTTTAGGTTGTGAAGTAGGATTGAAGAGACTAGGATAAATATGGCCATTTGGTAACCCATATGGATAGAGGAATTTAGAAATGAGAGAGCGGCGATAAGAAGTCAAAGGTTGACCATAAGGCTCATTATAGTTGGTGAGTAATTTTTCCAGTTCAGAATGGACAAGATACTGAGGATAACCGTTGGTATAGAACCGAACAAGACAGTCAGCAAGATCTACGGAAAGGAAAGTATCGCTAGTGCGATAAAATACACGACGCAAATGAGTAGAGAGTACAGATTGCTTAACTTTAATGGATGTATGTGAAGTATAATGGGTCAAACGCATGGATTCGGTGGACTTATGATAGACATTTACTAAGAAAGCATGAGAGGATTGGAAAATACGATGATCGAGATAAGCAACACAAGGGTAAACACTATATTTGAGATCTGGTTTTTCTACAGTATAAGTTACGTCGTATCCAATGAGACGGGGAAAAGCATCCATAAAACTAGAAACAGAGAAAGAAGGCATGTAGAGGAGCACATCGTCGATATACTTCCACCAAGCTAAAACACTATGGGACAAGAACAATGGATTATAATTAAGTTCAATCTGAGCATCTAGAAATATGGTGGCCAATAAGCCAGAGGCCCCTCCACCTTGTGGTAACCCTTCGTGTTGCTGATACAAATCACCATTGAATGTGAAATAATTGGCCTTATGGAGTATAAAATCTAATATAGATTGCAACATACTGACATCGATAGGGCAAGCAGCTTTAAACCAATCCTGACCCATAAAAAACTGCAGTAAATCCCATAAAGGAGGGATGCGAGTACTTGGGTACATTTCTCGTATTGCCATTGTAACTAATACATAACCTGGACGAGGCTGCAATTGTAGTAAATGATCGGTAAGCTTATTAATGTTAGACAGATTATGACACGAAAGCTTACTCTGGAGAGCAGCAGATAAGAAAAACTGACATAGCTTGTGTAAGGGGTGAGAGTACCATTGAATGGGACTGCAAATCGGACGGACCGGATTGTCAAGCTTATGGGTCTTGATAGTTCCATATAGATAAGGGAAGGTTGGCGAGGATGATAATAACTTCTTAAGGCTAGCATTTATAGAGGAGGGATAAAGATTAGGTTTAGCAGCATGAAGACGACACAAAGGATTAACAACCTTCCGGTACTGCGCCTGAATCTTGCGAGAAAGCTGGTCCTGATCACCGATGAATATTGAACAAGCTCCAGTACTAATATAACTCTGCAATAGGTCATCAATTTTTCCAATGTAAGAATCCCTATACATTAATATAGTGGCCTTGCACTTGTCAGACTGGACCAACAATAAATCATTACGAGCCTAAAGGAATTTATGAGTAACGTTGAATAAATGCGTAAGCATGGAATGGTAAGGTGAAGGAACACGATGAGTACGCATTGCAGCCAAGAATTTTACATAATGGTCATCCATCAAAGCCTTACAATAAAGTCCCAAATCATTTTGATATTCAGTGTGATACTTGTAATACTGAGCCAGGGCTGTGTAGTAATTGGAGATGGTAGGCGGAGCAACAGGACAGTAATTGGGACCAAAACTAACCAAAATACGCATCTCTAACGGAACAGTGATTATAGTGAGATTAATAAAATCCCCAGGTATCGCACAAGGGTAAAGAGCTGGAAAGTAATTAAGAGAGGGTACAGTGGGGAAAAGCTGTGGGGACAGGGACGGAAGAGAGTTGCCCATAAATGCTGAGACAGAGGGGGCCAGACGTGATGGGATGGTAGAGGTCGTAGTGACGGGGACCGTAGAGACTATACAAGAGGCTGTATCCATGACATTCTTGGCTATGACCTGGGCAACATTATGTTTTCTAGCAACGATTTTAGCAGGAGTTTTAGTGACGCTTTTTGTGGCAAGGAGTGGTCTTGATTGTGGGTCTGTTGCTGGCTTTGGGCATGAGGCCATGAGTTTGGGATCCGTTTCTGTTCCTGATGGGACGGTTGATATGGTTGATAAAGGGGTAATGATGGGTGTTGTGTTAGCCACACATGGATGCGGACCGGCGGATATTGCGGGTCTGGATGACATCATGGAGATAACAATTGCTGATATAGAAATCCGTAAGATGTGAGCCCGATATGACGAGATGAATTAAAAAGCGGCGGCTATAATAAAAACACAACAGTGAATAAAATAGTGAATAGAGGAATGAATAGATAAATAAATAATAAGTGAATGAATAAACAGAAAGAATAAACCAAGGAAAAGAATGAGCAAATGAATGGATAAATAAATGAATGGAGGGATAAAATTGATAAACTAAGTGGATGAATAAGATAAGCAAGTAGATGGATGAGAGGAATATATAAACAAACACATAGAATAACTAAATGTATATTAACAAGTAAGAGAACATATGAGTGGATAAGCAGAGAAAAATGGATAAATGAACTAATATACAAATACAATATATAATAATATATAAATGCGAAACAGATAAACAATAATGGATGAAGAAATAAATATGTATATATATACATACATAAATAAAAACAAAAATAAAAATAAAATAAAATGATAGTAATAAAATAAATAAAACGAAATGAAAAATAGGTTATTAAATTAATGAACAAATACAGTATAAATAATAATAATAAAAAATGAGACAACAGATAAATAATAATGCATAATATATATAAGTTAAATATTTATTTTTATTAATTTAGCAAAAATTTCATGTGTTTCTTATTCAGAGGCTGAAGCAGGAGAGACCGAGCGCAATTTTGCGAAGTTAGGAGATACCGAAGCCAAACGGGACTTTTCCAGACAAACAAATGGAAATCCCGTTTGGTAGCAACCATGCGTTCGAACAACATCGCATGATTGCTCCGTTAATGAGACTAAGCACAGGGCCGGATTTCGGGGTACGCGGGAGTTAACTCCTCCCTTACTAATTTCAAACGTCCTCGTTTGGGTCCCTGTACCTAGTTTCACACACCGCATCCGCTCTCCACCTCGCAAAAAGGAACCCGACACTCCCACTTAAAGCTACCATTTTTATTGAGTTAAATACTTATTAACAATTGTTCATAAAAATAATTATAATATTAGATAATTAAATTATTGTTTATCTTATAATTTTTTTCAACTTAATTTTGATAATTTACAATTTTCTTTCCAATTTTAAAATTTTTACAAGCTTACTTAAATTTATTTATAAAATATAATTACAAAGTTAAATAACTAATTTATTGTTTAACTTATAATTTTTTCAAATTTAATTTCAATAATTTACAATTTTTTTTCCATTTAAAACTTTTACAAGCTTACTTAAATTTATTCATAAAATACAATTTATTAATTATTAATTATTAATTTTTCCAATTTAATTTCCATAAAAAATTTTTATATTATAACATTTTTTACTACAATTTTTTTATTTAGTAAGGAATTAAATATTGTTTTCTTTATTCTTACATTCATTCATTCACTCTTACTCCTTAAAATTAATTTACCACAGTTACTCTTCTTTCTTCTTCTCTTCTCTCATAACCTATCGGCTCAGAAAAACTTGAAAAACGACAACTATTAAAATTTTTATATTATTTTATATTTTCTTAAACCACGCTGTGCATTCTATAATAACTAATTACGTAGTTAATAAGGAAAAGAATAATTATTATTTTATTATAATAACTATCAATATTTTACCTTTTGGCAGCGCTATGCGCTTTATTATAAGTTAAGTAAAATATTAATAGATTTACATTATATTATTAGAGCAATTACCAATATTCTATCTTTTGGCAGCGCTATACGCTTTATTAAAAGTTAAATAAAATATTGATGGATTACCATTTATATTATTATGGTTATTATTAACATTACACAGCTCTTTGGCATGTGTCGTTGGAATTGCGAATTTTGTAAAAGTGTGCAAAATGTTTAATTTATTAAATACATGTGATTAAGAAATAAGACATGTGAGTAAGAAACAAAAATAGCTTATAAGTGAGCGGACGGTAATGGTTTTGGTTCTAAGAAAATTGCTTAAATTAAAACAAACTTTTGTTTGGTAATATTACATTGTTTTGTGTACCAAGCCGTGCGCGGTATGGGAAACCTTATTGTAGTCAAAATAGTCAAAGAATTGATTGGCTCAATCCTCGTCTAGTATGCAGAGAACACAGTTCTTTGGCAGCGCTATGCGCTTTATTAAATATTATAAGTAATTTTTTTCTTCTTATCTAATATGATTTTTGTGCACCACCCTACCAGATTCAGTTAAAACTGTTGAGTGGTGATTTTCTTTCACCTTTTCCTTCTTAAAACGCTTAGCCAATTTAGTCCCTATTCTTTTGTTTTGTTTTACATGAATCTCCTGTCCGGGTTCGTAGTCTTTAGCTTCCTCCTTATTTTTATTATGATATTTCATATCTTTTTTTGTTTATCCAATAGCCTTTCATAGTTCGCTAAACGGGTTTTTTTCATAGTCTTCTGGTCCAAAATTTAATATTCTTCCAAAAAATAAATCGACAGGTCTTTTATTTGTTACCGAATGAATGGAGTGGTTATATTCGTTCACAGCAGTCTCAACCAGTTCTGTAAAATTTTTACTTGAATCTTCCTGTTTTAGGCACCTCATGATTTCAGCAAGAGTTGAATGGAATCTCTCTACTTGTCCATTTACTTCACTTCTGTAAGGAGGGGTGGTGAAGATATTAATTTTTAAGTCATTTTCCATCATGAACCTGATTGACTGCGAATTAAAAGATTTTTCGTTATCGAAAACAACAGATTTTGGGACTCAAAAATAAAAAAGAATTTCTCTCAGCGGGTTTCTTATGTTTTCAGTACTCTTGCCATCTAACATCCTAACAACGGCGAACTTTGTAAATTTGCCGATTGCGGTAAGGATCTTCTTTTTATTGGTTGCAAAAATATCGATATGAAGAGTATGGCCAGGATGTGTTGGCATTGGGGTGGCACTTAAAACTTGATTACCAGGACGCCTATCATATTTATTTTCTTTGCATATCGTGCATTTTTTAATCACGATACGGATACGATTTAGGAATGTACTAAGGGAATGTACTAAGGAAAAATATAGATAAATAGTAACATTTTTGAGCATCCGTATCTAAATTATTAAAATAAAATATATTCATAAAAACAATAAAAGGAAAATCCCTAGTGTTGGGACTTTCGTCCTTTTTTAACCTTTTTTAAACTTTTTTTTACAAACAATAACAAAATGTAATACAGTCCAATAAAATCATATTATTTTAACCTTGATGTAGAAATTAGTCTTAAGATATTTTTGTATAAAAACACAACATTGTTTTAAATAAAATCAGTAACTACAAAATACTCAATCAAAGTACTTCAATAATATAATCAGTACATTTTGGTCCTTCGAGCCGGATATACCAAGAGTGCTATGATCAATAATATAATAGTACATTTTGGTCCTTCGAGCCGGATATAGCAAAATTGCTATATCAGTGTACTTCACTAATATAAAAGTACATTTTGGTCATTTGTAGATATGTTTCTGCATCCTGTATCCTACTTCCGTAAAAATTTATTTGTTTTTGCAAGTCTGTCACCTGTCCTTGGGACTTTACAAGAACTTGAGGGATTACCTGTTGATGCATTACAAGAATTCAAGCTATCATGAAAACTATTCTTTGCAGAATCTTTTTTTTCGATTTTTTGAAGTTCCGGTTCGAAATCAATTTTTATTGATATATGATCATTTTGTAATCTCATATATCGCCCATCCTGTTCCTTTAGTTCCTTAATATTCTTACCATATTCATCGCATTTATTTTTATATTCAACCACATCGGATCAGTGGACGTAGTTGCATCATCATGGAATATGGTAGTATACTTTAACTTAAACTCATTTTTCGACACAATAAAACAAGCAGATAGAATTTTAATCACAATGAGTAAGACTTGTGAAAATTTACAAACTTTTGAAGGGCAGTGTAATCGGCTTTTAGACACAATGAAACGGCAAGTTGAGAATATGAAGAACACGAATCAATATCTATTTCCACAAAATATTAAAAGATCTAAAAGAGCACTATTTGAATTCATTGGATCGCTGCAACATATCTTTTTTGGAACAATGAATGCAGATGATAGGAGGCAGATTACATATGTAAAGCAGAGAATAAACTTTTAGCTTTAGAGAATGTTGGTACACTACCATCTATTTTGTGAAGAGCATGATGCAATATTTTGACAAAATCCTCGCAGCTGAAGACAATACTGCGACGATACAGTTTAGGTTGTGAAGTAGGATTGAAGAGACTAGGATAAATATGGCCATTTGGTAACCCATATGGATAGAGGAATTTAGAAATGAGAGAGCGGCGATAAGAAGTCAAAGGTTGACCATAAGGCTCATTATAGTTGGTGAGTAATTTTTCCAGTTCAGAATGGACAAGATACTGAGGATAACCGTTGGTATAGAACCGAACAAGACAGTCAGCAAGATCTACGGAAAGGAAAGTATCGCTAGTGCGATAAAATACACGACGCAAATGAGTAGAGAGTACAGATTGCTTAACTTTAATGGATGTATGTGAAGTATAATGGGTCAAACGCATGGATTCGGTGGACTTATGATAGACATTTACTAAGAAAGCATGAGAGGATTGGAAAATACGATGATCGAGATAAGCAACACAAGGGTAAACACTATATTTGAGATCTGGTTTTTCTACAGTATAAGTTACGTCGTATCCAATGAGACGGGGAAAAGCATCCATAAAACTAGAAACAGAGAAAGAAGGCATGTAGAGGAGCACATCGTCGATATACTTCCACCAAGCTAAAACACTATGGGACAAGAACAATGGATTATAATTAAGTTCAATCTGAGCATCTAGAAATATGGTGGCCAATAAGCCAGAGGCCCCTCCACCTTGTGGTAACCCTTCGTGTTGCTGATACAAATCACCATTGAATGTGAAATAATTGGCCTTATGGAGTATAAAATCTAATATAGATTGCAACATACTGACATCGATAGGGCAAGCAGCTTTAAACCAATCCTGACCCATAAAAAACTGCAGTAAAT
>NW_024033271.1:0-8113 GCF_002237135.1 Teleopsis dalmanni
AGCCAATGGATATTGGTAATGTAGAGGAGGATGTAAATTTTTTTAACCTGCTTTGATCATCAGATTGCCCATAATAACAGTAACAATTGGTAGCAAAGAAATTAGATGTCTCATTGATACCGGTTCTGACACTAGTTTAATTAAACCAAATATTCTTAAAGATCATTTCACTGAACAGAAACTCCCAACACTCATCTTTTTCCGAACAATAAATGGAATTAATCAAGTAGCACATAAAATAATTACTTCTATACCTAGAGAGCTTAAAGTCTCAGGTACCTTCCATTGAAAGATAATTAACTTCAGTAGTAAAAATTATGATGCCATAATAGGACAAAATTTTCTCATTCCTCTTAAAGGTAAGATTGATGAAGAGAAAAAGTTTGTCAACATATTAGGAAATATTAAATATTATTAGCCCCTATGAAAATCAGGAAATATGTACACTTGAATTCAGCGACATAGAAAATTTAGATTTGAGACATTTAAATTCTGAAGAAAACCAATCATTAAAAAAATTATTACAGGACTTTAGTGAACTAGTTTTCAAAGAGGGGGATAAACTCTTTTTTACACACGAAATTAAGCATGAAATTGTTACTACGTGTAATCGACCTATTTATTCAAAAATATACAGATATCCACAAACTCATGAACTAGAAATTCAAAGGCAGATAAAAGAAATGTTAAAGCATAATATAATTAAAGAAAGCAATTCTGCTTATAAAAGTCCCTTGTGGATAGTCCCAAAAAAAGTGGACAAATCTGGTTGTCAAAAATGGCGGATCGTAATTGATCACAGAATACTGAATGAAGTTACTGTAAATGACAAATTCCCAATTCCTAATATAGATGGAATTTTGGATAAATTAGGCAAAGATAAATATTTTTCGTCTATAGACCTTGCTAAAGGCTTCCATCAAATTTTGATGGACAAAAATGACAGAAAAAAAACTGCATTTTCTACTCCACTAGGCCATTATGAATTCTTGCGAATGCCTTTTGGACTTAAAAATGCTCCATCGACGTTTCAACGACATGAATTCCGTGCTTTGAGAATTTATAAATAAAATTTGCGTCATTTATTTAGACGATGTATTAATTTTTAGTACTTCCTTGTCTGAACATATGGAGAACATGAAAAAAATTTTTCTAAAACTAAAAGAAGCTAAATTAAAGATTCGGTTGGAAAAATGTAGTTTCCTAAAAAAGGAAACCGATTTTTTAGGTCATTTGCTTACACTTGAAAGTATTAAGCCAAACCCAGCTAAAGTTGAGGTAATACAAAATCTAAGGTTGCCCACAACCCAGAAACAAATTAAATCTTTCTTGGGTATTACTGTTTTCTACAGGAAATTCATTAAGGACTATTCCAAAATAGCATATCCGATGGTCACATATCTTAAAAAGAATGCTAAAGTAAATGTAAATAATCCAAATTACATCACTGCTTTTAAAAAACTAAAGGATATTATAATATATCCTCCAATACTAAGATACCCTTGTAACGACACGGATTTTCCCGTTTCGTTGTAATTTATACTGGGGTATCCTCAGTCTTTTCCAGGGGGTCGCTACAATAAATTTATAATCGCGGAGACAGGACTTCTCAAATAAAAGATTGTGTGTTTAATTTTAAATGTAGATTTATTTAAAATAAAATTAATTCATTAAAATAGTCATAAAAAAAATGAATTTAATTAAACGCAATTAGATATAACTTGACATTGATTATATATTTCAAAGTGGATTTTAATAAAATATTATGATTTCTTTATAATCGTATTTAAAAAAAAAACAAAAGTTAGTTAAAAATAAGTAGATATGAACTTTAGATTCTTTCCCAGGTGACAAGCTGGATCCGGTAATTGTTTCTTTGGCGTTCGTGATGATCTCTAGTTTGTTTTCGTGGTTGGCACTTTCGTATGATTGTCCACTCTCGTTGCACCTGTTAGGGACAGAAGGGTTAGTGTATAAAAAAAATATATTTCTTTGTTCGGTTATGGAATATCTATACAATAGTGTCCAAGTGTCTTGACTTAAAACCGCCCAGGCGCTTGTACACAATTATATATATATTTTAGTAATTTATACAACTAGGCTTAAAACCGCCACTGTGTCAGACAATTTTTTTAATATTTAATAAGTTTATATGTTGACATACAATGCCACCGAGTGGCACGTTTTAAGCTCATTACTGATGCCAGCAATTTCGCAATTCGCGCAGTCTTGACACAGGAAGAACATCCAATTTCTTTTGCTTCACGAACATTAAATGACCACGAGAAGAATTACTCCACTATCGAGAAAGAACTATTGGCGATAGTATGGAGAGTAAAATAATTTAGATCTTATATTTTCGGAAGGGAGTTTGATCTGCAAACAGATCATCAACCACTGAAGTGGTTGCAATCCAAAAATTCTGGTAAAGATATTAACCCTAGGTTACAAAGATGGTTAGTTCAATTAGGGAAATAAGATGCAAGAATAGACTATATAGCAGGGAAAGAAAATAAAATAGCCGACTTTCTTAGCCGTATCAATTGTAACGAGATCAGCCTATTAGAATCCGACAATTTGGGAATCAATCTAGACGATATGCTGAAAATCAAAAACCTAAGCGCTGGAGAGCAATCAGACAACACTTCAATGGAAGTCCAATCCAATTATTCTCAAAGAAATATTTCAATTTCAAGAGCTAATGTTAGTGACAACTTAACCGAGGTCGATACTATTTATTCTCAGCCAGAAAATTTCAATAATCACTTCACAATTCTTGACACTGTCAAAAATCGCTTTAGTAAACAAATTATATTGGAGGAAACCAAAGAAACTGACATTCATAGACATACAAGATATTTCTTCTGGAAACGTAACCGATATAGTAAAAAGAAATTTGAGAAAGGGAAAATAGCAATATTTTCTAAACTCAACAATCACGATTACAACAAGTTACAACAAATTTTATTGAACTCATTTTTAAATATCGAACTTTCTAGTGAGCGGACGTGTTTTTAAGCCGGTCTCGGAAAAATTTAAATTTCAGTATAAAAACAAGTAAATAACAATCACTTTTAAAAGAATAACTTTTGTTATTAATACAAAAATAAAAAACAGAAAATTCTCGGACAAAAAAACAATTCCTAAAAGTTAAAAGTGCATAAAATATTAATTTGAAAATAGCGCGCGCTTTTTCGATTTTTGTTGATTTTTGCACAACTTTAATATTAAAAAAAAACTCAAATAGCTGACAGAGACAGCAAATTATTTTCTAAAGCTCAAAATATAAAAAAGTGAGCAAGCATTCAAACAAAATATCAGTGCGGTTTTGTGAATATATAAACAAAACAAAAAAGTGCTGATAGAGACAGCTAGTATTATTACAAACGTGTTCCACAAAAGCTGTAATTGGAAGCCCGCAATTCATCACAACACAACACAACATCAAAACCAACATACGTGCTAACATTGGATTTTGGAATTTAAAGATATTTATTTTATTAATTATTATTATTTTTTTATTATTATTATTATTATTATTATTCTTAGTATAATTATTATTCTTTTTTCTCTCTTTTTGTTTTTATTTATATGCTTAATTATTAGAATATAAAGTATAATATTTTACACATTTTCATTTTATTTTTACATCTTCATTTTTATTTTTATTATTTTCTTCTTTATATTAATTTAATTTAATTTTACTTATATTTATATAGTTAATTTAATTTAATATCAATTAATATTAATAGTAGTTAAATTAAGTAAATCTTATAGCACACCTGCTATTTGCATATATAACCACGTATGCAAATGAGCAATCAAAATCTAGTTAGAAGACATACGATAAGCATTCCAAGTAAACGTAATGCTTATTTGGTAATAGACGCATCGAATACGTTGCCTCTGAAAACTACACAAACTGACAAAAGCTTGTCAAACATTGCATCTTCAGCAACTTCGCTTGCATTTTCCGACTTAGCGAGTCCAAAAAATAAAATAAAGGTCCAAACAGGCATGGAACGCTATGTAAATATGAAACGCAAACTTAGTCCTCAAAAAAGCAATTCAAAAGGTGCTAAAATAACTAAAACCATCAAAGATAGTGCAACTACAAACATTCTTTCTGGCAATAGATTTGCTGAATTAGCTGAAACTACAGATGAAGCTAAGCAGCCTATTAACAAAAATTTTAAACCGCCTCCAATCTACTTGCGTGAACGCAGCTCAAATAACCTCGTTACAATCCTTGCAAGTCTGATTGGAAACAATACTTTTCATATTGTTCCTATAACTAGGGGCAATATACACGAAACCAAAATCCAAATCGACACTGAAAACAATTTTAGAGTCATAACCAAATATTTCGAAGACAGCAAAAAAAATTACTACACATACCAACTAAAGAGTAGTAAGGGCCTTGTTATCGTAATTAAAGGTATCGAATCAGATGTAGAACCCATTGAGATAACAAATGTCCTAAGCGAAAAAGGCTTTAGCGCTAGAGCAGTAATAAATATTGTTAACAAAGATAAAATCCCACAACCTATGTTTAAAGTTGAACTTCACCCGGAAGTTTCTAAGCTTAAAAAAAATGAGAGCCATCCCATCTACAACCTACAGTATTTACTTCACCGCAGAATTAGCGTTGAGGAGCCCCACAAAAGAAATGGTTCGGTGCAATGCACAAACTGCCAAGAGTATGGCCATACTAAGTCATATTGCACTCTTCGTACAGTGTGCGTAGCTTGTGGCGAGCTTCACCATAGTTCCGAATGCGATAAAAAAGCATTAAAGGATACCAACTCCAAAAAATGTAGCAACTGCAGTGGAAATCACACTGCAAACTACAGAGGCTGTCCTATTTATAAAGAACTAAAGCACAGGTTAGCTCTGCAGAAAGAAGCGTTGCGTAATTCTACAAGAAGCAACACCATTAAATTAGTTGAAGTACCTCAACCTTTAACTTCTAAGCCTGTTACACCAGGTGTTTCATATGCTAATGTCGTTAAATCTGACAAGCAACAAGCCCCTCCAGTTCAAAGTAATAGTTTGGAAATAATGATCTCCACTCACTCAGAGCTTAACTCAGTTCATGTCAATCATGCAAACTACTCTTAACGAGATAGTTAAAATGCAAAGCCAATTAATGCAAATGTTTTTATCTAAATAATGAGTACTTTAAAAACTTGTACATGGAATGCAAACGGCTTAAGCCAACTTAAACTTGAACTCACAAATTTCATGTCCCGAGAAAGTGTGGATGTAAAGCTTTGCTCAGAAACACATCTAACTAACAAAAATTTCTTTTCTATTCCTGGTTATTTATTCTATAAAACCAATCACCCAGATGACAAAGCACATGGTGGTACAGGTATTTTGATACGAAGGTGTCTAAAACACTATTTTCTAGGTACATATGCTCATAATTATATGCAAGCCACATCAATACACCTTAAGCACACAGGAAAAAATTTAACTTTATCGGCAGTTTACTGCCCTCCTCGCTTCAACATTACTGAGACCCAATTTACGGATTACTTTTTAACTCTAGGTGAAAGATTTCTTGCGGCGGGAGACCACAACGCCAAGCACACGTATTGGGGTTCACGACTCTGTAATCCAAAAGGAAAACAGCTCTGCAATTCAATTGTAAATAGAAAAAATTCACTAGACGTAATCTCTCCTGGGCAGCCAACATATTGGCCTGCTGATAACAATAAAATACCAGACCTAATAGACTTCGCCGTATCCAAAGGCATAAGCAAAAATTTTATCTCAACATACACTAGCTGCGATTTGTCTTCTGACCATTCTCCAGTTACATTTTGCTTACGTGATGGTCCTCAGTTACGAGACTGTTCCTATAGCCTTACAAGTCCTAAAACAAACTGGCTCAAATATAAAAAGTATATTAACTCACACATACACACAAATTACAAGATAAAGTGTAAGTCTCATATTGAGGACGCAACCTCGGTTTTAAACTCAATTCTGATTTCAGCAGCAGAAAACTCCACCCCTAAAGGCAATAAAATTTACAGATTCAATAGAGTTCTTACAAATAGTGACATAGAGAATTTAGTTTTACAAAAACGTAGATTAAGGCGTGAATGGCAAAAATCTAGGTCCCCTTTAGCGCAAAACTTATTTAAGGAAGCCCAAAGAAGACTTAGATCTGCATTAAGCAAGGAAGACAAAGTCAGACAATATAATTATATTCAAAACCTATGTCCAAATGGCAAAAACCATTCATCTTTGTGGAATGCTAGCAAAGGTATAAATCCTCCCATAGACTCCAATTCTCCAATATGAAACTCTCTTGGAAACTGGGCGCGAAGTGATGAAGAAAAATCTAACGTTTTTGCTGATTACCTAAAAGAGGTGTTCCAACCAAATCCTGCAGCAGGACAATATGACTTTCCCACTCAAGATCCACCAGCACCATCTATTGACATGAATATCACGGCCAATGATCTTGTTCAAATAATCACAAATAAGTTAGATTGCAAAAAAGCACCGGGATATGATAATATCTCACCCATCATGATAAAAAACTTACCCCTTTTGGCCATAAATTTTATCACAAGACTTTTTAATGCCATAATTAAATTTGGCTTTTATCCAACAGAGTGGAAAACATCCATGATTATTATAATTCATAAATCAGGTAAAGACCCCACGCTTGCCTGTTCATACAGGCCAATAAGCTTACTGCCATGCCTTTCTAAAACCATGCTAAAACCGTTCCTTGACGTTCAAAACTTAATACCGTCCCACCAGTTTGGTTTTAGGGAAAAACATGGAACTATTGAGCAAGTGAATCGTATAACGAATGAAATAAGACACACATTTCAGCTCAGAGAATATTGTTCAGCGGTATTCCTCGATGTTAAACAAGCATTTGATAAAGTATGGCATAATGGACTCATATATAAGATACGCTATTCATTACCTGCAAATGTCCACTCAGTTCTAGAATCGTATCTGCATAATAGAAGCTTTAAAGTGAAATGCAAATCATATACTTCTAATAATTTCCCAATAGAAGCTAGCGTTCCACAAGGAAGTGTTCTTGGCCCTATATTGTATGTACTTTACACATCTGATATCCCGATAAGTAGTTCAGTTATCACCACAACGTTTGCCGATGCAGCAATTTTATGCCGAAACAGAAACGCTGTGCTAGCTTCAAACCAACTTCAATCTCACTTATATCGAGTGGAGAAATGGTTGTCAAAATGGCGAATTAAAATTAACGAACTAAAATGTAGGCACGTCATTTTTACCTTAAATCGGAGTACATCTCCAACAATTTAACTAAACAACATTCCCATACCACAAGCAGATAATATAACGTACTTAGGTATCCACCTAGACAGACGACTAACTTGGCGCAAACATATTGAAGCCAAAAAAATTCAGATGAAGCTTCAAGCCTCTAAGTTGCATTGGCTCATTAATAGCAGATCTTGCCTGTGCCAAGAGTATAAAGTACTCTTGTATAACAGCATCATAAAACCAATATGGACTTATGGTATCCAGCTATTTGGCAATGCTAGTGCTTCAAATATTGAAATTATACAAAGAGCTCAGTCAAAAATACTAAGAATTATCACTGATGCCCCATGGTGTATTAGGAATGAAAGTATACACCGAGATCTACAAATTCCCCTAGTAAAAGCTGAATTTGACAATATAAGAAAAAAATACAATAAAAGGCTGACAGAGCATGTTAATCTCTTAGCAAGAAATCTCGCACTTCTATCCATTACTTCCCGCCTAAAAAGAGCTGACCGTCCATCCGTTAATTAATATTCAACAGCTTGAAGTAAAAACCGCACCTTTCTTTTTAGTAATCTGTTAAAGTTGAACCACTTTCTTAAGAAACCACCTAACATTCACTCTAATGAAATTTAACCCATTAATCTAAGTGAGGTTCGTGATATAAGGTTTACTTATTTTATTTTATTTTATACAATGTATAATTAAAATAAAAATTTGTAACATTATGTAATTAGTTATCAGATTTTACAACTAACAGTTGTAATAGACTAACAGTCTCATTTTAAGAGAAGATGCAATAAATAAATGTATGTTTTAAAAAAACAAA
>NW_024033272.1:0-8112 GCF_002237135.1 Teleopsis dalmanni
TCCATTTGCTTTCCTCAGTGGTGGTTGATGCATTACTGAGTTGTTGATATTTTTAGTAACTTTCCATAAAGAATAGTTAGTGGCTTTGTCAGCTGTCAAATTCATTATGCGTTTTTGCATGTTTTTATTTTGCTCATTAAGTAGCATAATTTTAAGTTCTTTGGTTAGTTTGTTTAATTCCTTTTTTAGTTCAGGGGACCGATTTATTTGCCATTGTTTTCTCAGTTTTCTTCTGTCCATTATCTTGCTTCTAACTGCCATCGAGATTTTATTTTAAGTGTCGTTTTGTTTAAGAACTGGGGTAGAATTTGTCACGGCAACAGCGATCATTTCACAATCGCGCTTTCGATTTCGTCTTCAGATTTTAAGGAAATATTAATTGTCAGGTCAGTATTAAGAATATCTCTAAACGTGTCCCAACATGTTTTGTTATTATAGATTAATTTTGTCCTTGAGATGTTTAGTTTTGTGTCGCTTTCATATGATAGCATAATTGGTGAGTGATCAGATGATAAGTCAGGAAGTGTACTTACTGTAAGAAATCGTTTATTTATATTTTTGGCCACGAAGAAGTCAATCACGTCTGGTATTTTGTTCATATCGGTAGGACAGTACGTAGGTTCACCTGTGCTTAGAATGTCTGCTTTTTTGTCAATGATAGCATTATGTAAATTTTTCCCTTTGCTGTTTGTAATTTTGAGCCCCACAAAGTATTTTTTGCATTAAAGTCTCCACCAACAATGTACCGATTGCCGAGAGTGTTAAAGTAGCTCAGGTATACATCCTTCGAGGTATTGTGTTTCGGAGGGCAGTAAATAACTGATACTGTTAATTCGCCTTTTGAATCTTGAATATGGACACTTGTAGCTTGTATTTGTTCTGTTTGGTATATACTGGCTATCGAGCATTGCATATTTTGCTTAATAATTACTGCTGTTTCACCATGGGCTTTGTTGTCGGGATGATTTGTATGATATATCGAATAGTTAGGGATTTTGATGAAACTTTTGTCTGTGAAGTGTGTCTCTGATACCAGTAGTACATCAATGGAATTGATATTTAAGTATGTTCTCAGTTCTAGTAGTTGTTTGCTGAGACTGTTTGCATTCCAATCTAAAATTTTTAATTTATTTCTGTCCATCCAGTTTGGTGATTAGGATGGTTAAAATATGTATAACGTTGGCAACTTGCGTCATAAGCTGTTTCATCATTTGCTGGAGTTCGGTAAATTCGGAGTTGTTTGGTTCATTTATTGGAATGGGTTGAGTTGGAAACGATTTTATTATTTCGGCGTATGTTTTAGCTGGTTGGATTTGTTGGGTTTGTTGGGTGGTAGTTATTAGGTTCGTAACAGCTTTAGTTGGCAGAGATATTTCATTATTTTGAGATGTGGTTTTTTGTTGTTTTGCGCGAAGAGCTGGGAATCGTTTGATTTGAAGAGTTTTATAAACTGAACAACCTTTGTAGTTTGCAGTGTGATTCTCTTTACAGAGTGCGCATTTAACGACGTTGTTCTTACCTTTCATGGGACAGTCAATTGTTTTATGTCCTTCGGAGCATTTAACACAGATTGGCTTTCTTGTACAAAAATTTTTTGTGTGTCCATATTTTTGACAGTTGGTACATTGTGGTATTGTTCTGTTTGGATGGGGAGGTTCAAAATTTATTTTGCAGTGCAGTAGATCTTTGATATTGTAAATTTCCTTGTTATTTACATCTTGTTTAATTTCGATTGTAAATAGGTTTAATGGAGATTTTGTGCGCGGATGTAATACGTTTTGTATATTGCATACTTCATGTCCTAGTTCAGCTAGCTCTAATATAATTTCATTTTTGTTAGCGGAGTGGTACATACCGCGTAAGAAGAAGAAGATCTTGCTCATTTGTAGCATAGTTTTCCTCACTCTTGGATAAGGTTTTAGACACCATTGTTATAGGCTTACCGTTTTGAGATAATACTGCTCCCAAAGCAATAGACGAAGCATCAGTTGTTAACTTAAAACACTTGCTATAATCAGGATGTTGAAGGAGAACATCTTCTGACGCTAAAATGTTTTTTAATTCTTCGAATTAAATCCCTAGCTTCACAATCAAATGTTATTTTAGTTTTTTTTGAATATCTCGTACTTATGTGGCCATTTTCATCACGAAGGTATTTTGTTAGGGGTTTAGCTAGCCTGGCATAGTCCCTAATAAATTTTCTATAATATCCAGACAAACCCAAAAACGAGCGTTTCGCTCTCAATGTCGTAGGCATTTTATAGTTAAAAATACTCTTAACTTTTTCTGGACATGTTTTTATGCCATCTTCAGTAACAACAAAACCCAGAAACTCTACGATTTTTTTAAAGAATTTTGATTTTTCTGAAGAAACTCGCATTCCCGCTTGTTCAAGTTTTTTTAATATCCTATCCGCATGTTGATATGAAGTTTTTCATTAGGTGAATAAATAATTATCCATGTAAACGTGACATATGTTCTCTATATCTTCTCGCAGGATATCATCTATTGCTCTTTGGAATATACTAGGAGCATTCTTTAGCCCAAATAGCAAGCGATAAAATTCATATTTGCCATTATTAACACGAAATGCTGTTTTTTGCCTATCGTTTTCCGCGAGGATAATCTGGTGAAAGCCAGATTTTAAATCTAATGTCGTAAATATCTTTGATTTCCCTAAGTTCACGAGTATAACTGATGTGTCTGGTATCGGGTGTCTATCCGATATAGTTTTTTCATTAAGTTTTCTGAAATCAATCACCATTCTTTGTTTTTGCTTGTTTTTTGCTCATTATAGAGGCCTTTTTTGCTAACAACATGAATAGGTGAGTTATATGGAGAACATGACTTCTGAATTATGTCATCTTCTAATAAGGATTTAATTTCTTTTTTTATAAATTCGGCGGCTGACATAGGGTATGGGTACCCCCTAGTATAAATAGGATCATCAGTAAGCAATTTAATTGTTGCTTTAACATTTGTATTATAAGGCAAAGCCCGATTAGGGTCTGCAAATGCATTATTATTTGCAATTATATCGTCTAATGCGGGTATCAATTGATTGGGAAAGGAATTTTGTTTATCTGTAGTTGAATTTACTTGTTCGCACGTTAAATAGTTAAGTATATCTTTTCCTTTTTTGTGGAAAAGGACACCAATTTTTGTGTCGATTTTTCCTTCTATTGCTTTGAGGAAATCATAGCCAATGATTCCGTCAAAACTACTTAGGGCTGGTAATATGTAAAAAATTGTGGTTTTGCCAAAAATATTTATTTCGCAAAATTTAGTAATCTTATTTGTTCCATTGACAGATTTAACACGGAACGGAATATCAAGAAGCCTAATACCCTTTAGGAAATTGTGGTTTTTAAAATAATTTTTTGAAGTTCCCGTGTCAATCAATATGCGAAGCTGCTTGCCACCTGGATTTCGTCGCGCGACAAATGGCAGGAGCGAATTTACCCTAAAAAATTAACATCATCTGAAATTTCACCATAGGGTGGTAATCTACATGAGCAGAATTCTGCTGATGTGCCATAGCATTAATTTTTTGTGATTTTTGGACTGGTGAGCGATTTGAGTTATTACCCTCATATTGCCGTTTCTGTATGTGATTTTCTGAGTAATTTATCTGTGGTTATATCATATTTGGCCGTCTAAAATAGGAAGCACCAAGGCGTCTACCAAACTCATTACTTGATTCCTATCCATGTTTATTTATTTTTTTTAACAAATATTTTACAAAAAATCAATTAGTATTAAATATTACGTTAACACTTTGCGTGCACTATCTTACAAAATTTTAAGGTTTTTTTTTTTGTTTTTTTGCTTCCCTTTATTAGTATACATTTTTACATAATGGAACTTCAAGTAATAATTCAAAAACAAGATTAAGAATTACATGAGTGAACTATTAATAGTGGATAAAAAGTAAAAGAAAACTTTTCTTTAAATTATATAAACTAAATATTATAAAATAATTAAAATTAATGGATAGATGATATAATAAATGAGTCAATTAAATAGACTGCTATGAATTTACTATGAATATATTAGTTAGATTATTATAGTATTGCTAGTTCTGATGGAAATAAGCGTTTCAATCTTCTGTTATGTGTGGCTTCGTCATTAGGCAGCTGCCTCATTGTTGGGATAGGATGGAAAAGTAATCTGTCTGTGTGCTTTTTACTATTTTTTCGGATAACGTCTGCAACGAAGGGTATCTTTAAATCGCGATGAATGTCATAGTTTGAGATGTACCATTCAGCGTTGATGGTAGTCCTTAGTATTTTTGATTGTAGTCTTTGCAGTATTTGAATGTTGTATTTGCATGCTGTACCCCATATTTCGGCTCCATATTTACATATTGGATCGATTATCGTTTTATATATTAGTAGTTCATTATCCACTGTTAGTTTTGATTTCGAGCAGAGTAGCCAGTACAATTGTCCAAAGCGACGCTTAATTTCATTGCTTTTAGCTTTAATATGGTCTTTCCAAGTTAATCTGCCATCTATAGTAATGCCAAGGTAATTTGCCTTTGTGTGTGTGAAGACTTCGTCATTGTTAATTTTTATACGTTTTAGGTCATATTTTCTATTCGTGTAGATAACATAAACTGTTTTGCTTGTATTTATTTGAACTCCCCATTTGTCGAACCATTCGAGCGTTGCAAGTTGTCTGTGGATATGTTAAAATTTATATGAGCTGTAATTAGTGCTGTATCGTCTGCAAAAGTTGCTATCAAACTTTGAGAATCAGAAGGTATCGGGACATCAGCCGTGTATAGCAAGTAGAGTAATGGACCTAGTACGCTTCCTTGGGGCACACCAGCTTTCATTTGTTTAAGTTCGGAGATTGAGTTTTTATACTTTTCATAAAAGTATCTATTTTGTAGATAGCTCTTAAGTATGAGGTAAAAGTTTGTTGGAAAAAGCTCTGATAGTTTAGTTAGTAGACCTCCATGCCAAACGCTGTCGAAAGCCTTTGCGACATCTAGATATACCGCCGATGAAAATTGTTTTGTGTCAATATCACTAGTTATTTTATTAACAACTCTTTGAACTTGTTGTATAGTCGAATACTTTTTCCGAAAGCCGAATTGATGGTCAGGTATAAGTTTTTCTTTATGGATAATCGGTTCTAGTCTTTGATAAAATTATTTTTTCAAACAATTTTGACATAACTGGTAATAGGCTAATTGGTTTCGTTACAGATATGTCCTTATTTGGTTTAGGTATAGTGATTACTTCTGCTACTTTCCCAACTTTTGGAAAATACTTAAGGCGAAAAGCGCAATTAAACAGATTTCTCATATATGCAAGTGCTTGAAGAGGCAGTTCAGTCAAAATCTTTCCTGTGATACTATCATATCCCTGTGATTTTTTTGCTTTAATTTTATTTTTAATAGTATTCTTAATCTCTGTTATTGAAACTTTCTTTATTGCGACATTTTGAGTAGAGCTGCTCCGTGTAACGTTGCTATCATGCTGTTTTGGGTTACTAAACGTAGTTTCGAAGTACGTGGCGAAAAGTTCAGTTTTTTCGATGTTAGTTCTAGCCCAAGTTCCATTTGCTTTCCTCAGTGGTGGTTGATGCATTACTGAGTTGTTGATATTTTTAGTAACTTTTCATAAAGAATAGTTAGTGGCTTTGTCAGCTGTCAAGTTCATTATGCGTTTTTGCATGTTTTTATTTTGCTCATTAAGTAGCATAATTTTAAGTTCTTTGGTTAGTTTGTTTAATTCCTTTTTTAGTTCAGGGGACCGATTTATTTGCCATTGTTTTCTCAGTTTTCTTCTGTCCATTATCTTGCTTCTAACTGCCATCGAGATTTTATTTTAAGTGTCGTTTTGTTTAAGAACTGGGGTAGAATTTGTCACGGCAACAGCGATCATTTCACAATCGCGCTTTCGATTTCGTCTTCAGATTTTAAGGAAATATTAATTGTCAGGTCAGTATTAAGAATATCTCTAAACGTGTCCCAACATGTTTTGTTATTATAGATTAATTTTGTCCTTGAGATGTTTAGTTTTGTGTCGCTTTCATATGATAGCATAATTGGTGAGTGATCAGATGATAAGTCAGGAAGTGTACTTACTGTAAGAAATCGTTTATTTATATTTTTGGCCACGAAGAAGTCAATCACGTCTGGTATTTTGTTCATATCGGTAGGACAGTACGTAAGTTCACCTGTGCTTAGAATGTCTGCTTTTTTGTCAATGATAGCATTATGTAAATTTTTCCCTTTGCTGTTTGTAATTTTGAGCCCCACAAAGTATTTTTTGCATTAAAGTCTCCACCAACAATGTACCGATTGCCGAGAGTGTTAAGGTAGCTCAGGTATACATCCTTCGAGGTATTGTGTTTCGGAGGGCAGTAAATAACTGATACTGTTAATTCGCCTTTTGAATCTTGAATATGGACACTTGTAGCTTGTATTTGTTCTGTTTGGTATATACTGGCTATCGAGCATTGCATATTTTGCTTAATAATTACTGCTGTTTCACCATGGGCTTTGTTGTCGGGATGATTTGTATGATATATCGAATAGTTAGGGATTTTGATGAAACTTTTGTCTGTGAAGTGTGTCTCTGATACCAGTAGTACATCAATGGAATTGATATTTAAGTATGTTCTCAGTTCTAGTAGTTGTTTGCTGAGACTGTTTGCATTCCAATCTAAAATTTTTAATTTATTTCTGTCCATCCAGTTTGGTGATTAGGATGGTTAAAATATGTATAACGTTGGCAACTTGCGTCATAAGCTGTTTCATCATTTGCTGGAGTTCGGTAAATTCGGAGTTGTTTGGTTCATTGTTTATTGGAATGGGTTGAGTTGGAAATGATTTTATTATTTCGGCGTATGTTTTAGCTGGTTGGATTTGTTGGGTTTGTTGGGTGGTAGTTATTAGGTTCGTAACAGCTTTAGTTGGCAGAGATATTTCATTATTTTGAGATGTGGTTTTTTGTTGTTTTGCGCGAAGAGCTGGGAATCGTTTGATTTGAAGAGTTTTATAAACTGAACAACCTTTGTAGTTTGCAGTGTGATTCTCTTTACAGAGTGCGCATTTAACGACGTTGTTCTTACCTTTCATGGGACAGTCAATTGTTTTATGTCCTTCGGAGCATTTAACACAGATTGGCTTTCTTGTACAAAAATTTTTTGTGTGTCCATACTTTTGACAGTTGGTACATTGTGGTATTGTTCTTTTTGGATGGGGAGGTTCAAAATTTATTTTGCAGTGCAGTAGATCTTTGATATTGTAAATTTCCTTGTTATTTACTTCTTGTTTAATTTCGATTGTAAATAGGTTTAATGGAGATTTTGTGCGCGGATGTAATACGTTTTGTATATTGCATACTTCATGTCCTAGTTCAGCTAGCTCTAATATAATTTCATTTTTGTTAGCGGAGTGGTACATACCGCGTAAGAAGAAGAAGCTCTTGCTCATTTGTAGCATAGTTTTCCTCACTCTTGGAAAAGGTTTTAGACACCATTGTTATAGGCTTACCGTTTTGAGATAATACTGCTCCCAAAGCAATAGACGAAGCATCAGTTGTTAACTTAAAACACTTGCTATAATCAGGATGTTGAAGGAGAACATCTTCTGACGCTAAAATGTTTTTTAATTCTTCGAATTAAATCCCTAGCTTCACAATCAAATATTATTTTAGTTTTTTTTGAATATCTCATACTTATGTGGCCATTTTCATCACGAAGGTATTTTGTTAGGGGTTTAGCTAGCCTGGCATAGTCCCTAATAAATTTTCTATAATATCCAGACAAACCCAAAAACGAGCGTTTCGCTCTCAATGTCGTAGGCATTTTATAGTTAAAAATACTCTTAACTTTTTCTGGACATGTTTTTATGCCATCTTCAGTAACAACAAAACCCAGAAACTCTACGATTTTTTTAAAGAATTTTGATTTTTCTGAAGAAACTCGCATTCCCGCTTGTTCAAGTTTTTTTAATATCCTATCCGCATGTTGATATGAAGTTTTTCATTAGGTGAATAAATAATTATCCATGTAAACGTGACATATGTTCTCTATATCTTCTCGCAGGATATCATCTATTGCTCTTTGGAATATACTAGGAGCATTCTTTAG
>NW_024033273.1:0-8110 GCF_002237135.1 Teleopsis dalmanni
AGTGCTAGTGCTAGTGCTAGTGCTAGTGCTAGTGCTAGTGCTAGTGCTAGTGCTAGTGCTAGTGCTAGTGCTAATAAATAGGCGCAATCAATAGATTGTTGTTTTATTAAATTTTATTCAATAAAGACAAGGAATATAAGCAAAGCTTCTTAATTAGTAATTTTACTTGAAAAGTTTTCTATCATTTAAGGTTTTCATTCACGCTGGCACTCGTACTCACACTTGCACTCGCACTCGCATGCATGCCTATTGTACATTTTATATGGAACTGAACAAAACTTGAGCTTACGTGCATTGCGTATACGACACGATTACAATTTCAAAATTAAAAATGATGCGAATATACGTATACAGCAGAAATTAGTTAAATAATTGCATTTTATATAAATAAATAATAGATATGTGATATAAAGAAAAATATTATTAATAACAAAATAAAATAAAAAAAAATTAAAACCGGAAAAAAGTAAAAAAGTGTTGTCAAGCCAACAACACGCGGTGTTCCCAAGCGGTCCCCATCTAAGTACTAACCGCGCCCGACGCTGCTTAATTTCGGTGATCGGACGAGAACCGATGTATTCAACGTGGTATGGTCGCTGGCAAAGAAAGCGTTTCAAAAAATCTACATCTACCAGTATTTTAATCTTATTCTTATTCTTATTCTTATACGTACTACTTACTACGTACTATATATAATATGAAAAATGGAAAATGGAAAATAGAAAATACTCTAAAGCAATTTCCAAAGCTATTTTATTTTATTTTTCATTTCAATTTAAATAAAATAAAATAGAAAAGTTTCTTTTTTCTTCTTCTCTAGTGAAGTTAATATGAACAGAATAGGAAAATTAAACTAAAACTGTTATTGAGCATATCCGTGTTTGTATTTTACATGCTTAATTATGTAGTACTATTGCCTGTAATATTAACTTCAATATTAACTTTAACTTTAACTTAATCTTTAAGGAAGAATAAAATTTTATACATACTTATATTTTTATTAAAAAATTTAACATATGAATGCTAGTGCTACTGCTAGTGCTAGTGCTAGTGCTACTGCTAGTGCTAGTGCTAGTGCTAGTGCTAGTGCTAGTGCTAGTGCTAGTGCTAGTGCTAGTGCTAGTGCTAGTGCTAGTGCTAGTGCTAGTGCTAGTGCTAGTGCTATTGCTAGTGCTAGTGCTAGTGCTAGTGCTAGTGCTAGTGCTAGTGCTAGTGCTAGTGCTAGTGCTAGTGCTAATAAATAGGCGCAATCAATAGATTGTTGTTTTATTAAATTTTATTCAATAAGGACAAGGAATATAAGCAAAGCTTCTTAATTAGTAATTTTACTTGAAAAGTTTTCTATCATTTAAGGTTTTCATTCACGCTGGCACTCGTACTCACACTTGCACTCGCACTCGCATACATGCCTATTGTACATTTTATATGGAACTGAACAAAACTTGTGCTTACGGTGCATTGCGTATACGACACGATTACGATTTTCAAAATTCAAAATTCAAAATTAAAAATGATGCGAGTACACCACGTATACAGCTGAAATTAGTTAAATAATTGCATTTTATATAAATAAATAATAGATATGTGATATAAAGAAAAATATTATTAGTAACAAAAAAGAATAAAACCGCAAAAAAAAGGAAAAAAGTAAAAAAGTGTTGTGAAGCCAACAACACGCGGTGTTCCCAAGCGGTCCCCTATCTAAGTACTAACCGCGCCCGACGCCGCTTAATTTCGGTGATCGGACGAGAACCGATGTATTCAACGTGGTATGGTCGTTGGCAAAGAAAGTGTTTCAAAAAATCTACATCTACCAGTATTTTAATCTTATTCTTATTCTTATTCTTATTCTTATTCTTATTCTTATTCTTATTCTTATTCTTATTCTTATTCTTATTCTTATTCTTATACGTACTACTTACTACGTACTATATATTATATGGAAAATGGAAAATGGAAAATAGAAAATACTCTAAAGCTATTTCCAAAGCTATTTTATTTTATTTTTCATTTCAATTTAAATAAAATAAAATAGAAAAGTTTCTTTTTTCTTCTTCTCTAGTGAAGTTAATATGAACAGAATAGAAAAATTAAACTAAAACTGTTATTGAACATATCCGTGTTTGTATTTTACATGCTTAATTATGTAGTACTATTGCCTGTAATATTAACTTCAATATTAACTTTAACTTTAATTTTATCTTTAAGGAAGAATAAAATTATTATATATACTTATATTTTTATTAAAAAATTTAACATATGAATGCTAGTGCTACTGCTAGTGCTAGTGCTAGTGCTGGTGCTAGTGCTAATAAATAGGCGCAATCAATAGATTGTTGTTTTATTAAATTTTATACAATGAAGACAAGGAATATAAGCAAAGCTTCTTAAATAGTAATTTTACTTGAAAAGTTTTCTAACATTTAAGGTTTTCATTTACGCTGGCACTCGTACTCACACTTGCACTCGCACTCACACTCGCATACATGCCTATTGTACATTTTATATGGAACTGAACAAAACTTGTGCTTACGGTGCATTGCGTATACGACACGATTACGATTTTCAAAATTCAAAATTCAAAATTCAAAATTAAAAATGATGCGAGTACACGTATACAGCAGAAATTAGTTAAATAATTGCGTTTTACATAAATAAATAATAGATAGGTGTATAAAAAAAAATATTATTATTTACAAAATAATATAAAAAAAATTAAAACCGGAAAAAAAAGGAAAAAAGTAAAAAAGTAAAAAAGTGTTGTGAAGCCAACAACACGCGGTGTTCCCAAGCGGTCCCCCATCTAAGTACTAACCGCGCCCGACGCTGCTTAATTTCAGTGAGCGGACGAAAACCGATGTATTCAACGTGGTATGATCGTTGGTAAGAAAGTGTTTCAAAAAATCTACATCTACCAGTATTTTAATCTTATTCTTATTCTTATTCTTATACGTACTACTTACTACGTACTATATATAATATGGAAAATGGAAAATAGAAAATAGAAAATAGAAAATACTCTAAAACTATTTCCAAAGCTATTTTATTTTATTTTTCATTTCAATTTAAATAAAATAAAATAGAAAAGTTTCTTTTTTCTTCTTCTCTAGTGAAGTTAATATGAACAGAATAGAAAAATTAAACTAAAACTGTTATTGAAAATATCCGTGTTTGTATTTTACATGCTTAATTATGTAGTACTATTGCCTGTAATATTAACTTCAATATTAACTTTAACTTTAACTTAATCTTTAAGGAAGAATAAAATTTTATACATACTTATATTTTTATTAAAAAATTTAACATATGAATGCTAGTGCTACTGCTAGTGCTAGTGCTAGTGCTGGTGCTAGTGCTAATAAATAGGCGCAATCAATAGATTGTTGTTTTATTAAATTTTATACAATGAAGACAAGGAATATAAGCAAAGCTTCTTAAATAGTAATTTTACTTGAAAAGTTTTCTATCATTTAAGGTTTTCATTCACGCTGGCACTCGTACTCACACTTGCACTCGCACTCGCATACATGCCTATTGTACATTTTATATGGAACTGAACAAATCTTGTGCTTACGGTGCATTGCGTATACGACACGATTACAATTTCAAAATTCAAAATTAAAAATGATTCGAATATACGTATACAGCAGAAATTAGTTAAATAATTGCATTTTATATAAATAAATAATAGATATGTGATATAAAAAAAAATATTATTAGTAACAAAATAAAATAAAAAAAAATTAAAACCGGAAAAAAAGGAAAAAAGTAAAAAAGTGTTGTGAAGCCAACAACACGCGGTGTTCCCAAGCGGTCCCCCATCTAAGTACTAACCGCGCCCGACGCTGCTTAATTTCGGCGATCGGACGAGAACCGATGTATTCAACGTGGTATGGTCGTTGGCAAAGAAAGTGTTTCAAAAAATCTACATCTACCAGTATTTTAATCTTATTCTTATTCTTATTCTTATACGTACTACTTACTACGTACTATATATTATATGAAAAATGGAAAATGGAAAATAGAAAATACTCTAAAGCAATTTCCAAAGCTATTTTATTTTATTTTTCATTTCAATTTAAATAAAATAAAATAGAAAAGTTTCTTTTTTCTTCTTCTCTAGTGAAGTTAATATGAACAGAATAGGAAAATTAAACTAAAACTGTTATTGAGCATATCCGTGTTTGTATTTTACATGCTTAATTATGTAGTACTATTGCCTGTAATATTAACTTCAATATTAACTTTAACTTTAACTTAATCTTTAAGGAAGAATAAAATTTTATACATACTTATATTTTTATTAAAAAATTTAACATATGAATGCTAGTGCTACTGCTAGTGCTAGTGCTAGTGCTACTGCTAGTGCTAGTGCTAGTGCTAGTGCTAGTGCTAGTGCTAGTGCTAGTGCTAGTGCTAGTGCTAGTGCTAGTGCTAGTGCTAGTGCTAGTGCTAGTGCTAGTGCTATTGCTAGTGCTAGTGCTAGTGCTAGTGCTAGTGCTAGTGCTAGTGCTAGTGCTAGTGCTAGTGCTAATAAATAGGCGCAATCAATAGATTGTTGTTTTATTAAATTTTATTCAATAAGGACAAGGAATATAAGCAAAGCTTCTTAATTAGTAATTTTACTTGAAAAGTTTTCTATCATTTAAGGTTTTCATTCACGCTGGCACTCGTACTCACACTTGCACTCGCACTCGCATGCATGCCTATTGTACATTTTATATGGAACTGAACAAAACTTGAGCTTACGTGCATTTCGTATACGACACGATTACAATTTCAAAATTAAAAATGATGCGAATATACGTATACAGCAGAAATTAGTTAAATAATTGCATTTTATATAAATAAATAATAGATATGTGATATAAAGAAAAATATTATTAGTAACAAAATAAAATAAAAAAAAATTAAAACCGCAAAAAAAAGGAAAAAAGTGTTGTGGAGCCAACAACACGCGGTGTTCCCAAGCGGTCCCCCATCTAAGTACTAACCGCGCCCGACGCTGCTTAATTTCGGTGATCGGACGAGAACCGATGTATTCAACGTGGTATGGTCGTTGGCAAAGAAAGCGTTTCAAAAAATCTACATCTACCAGTATTTTAATCTTATTCTTATTCTTATTCTTATTCTTATTCTTATACGTACTAGTTACTACGTACTATATATAATATGGAAAATGGAAAATGGAAAATAGAAAATACTCTAAAGCTATTTCCAAAGCTATTTTATTTTATTTTTCATTTCAATTTAAATAAAATAGAAAAGTTTCTTTTTTCTTCTTCTCTAGTGAAGTTAATATGAACAGAATAGAAAAATTAAACTAAAACTGTTATTGAACATATCCGTGTTTGTATTTTACATGCTTAATTATGTAGTACTATTGCCTGTAACATTAACTTTAACTTTAACTTAATCTTTAAGGAAGAATAAAATTATTATACATACTTATATTTTTATTAAAAAATTTAACATATGAATGTTAGTGCTACTGCTAGTGCTAGTGCTAGTGCTAGTGCTACTGCTAGTGCTAGTGCTAGTGCTAGTGCTAGTGCTAGTGCTAGTGCTAATAAATAGGCGCAATCAATAGATTGTTGTTTTATTAAATTTTATTCAATAAAGACAAGGAATATAAGCAAAGCTTCTTAAATAGTAATTTTACTTGAAAAGTTTTCTATCATTTAAGGTTTTCATTTACGCTGGCACTCGTAAACACTTGCACTCGCACTCGCATACATGCCTATTGTACATTTTATATGGAACTGAACAAAACTTGTGCTTACGGTGCATAGCGTATACGACACGATTACGATTTTCAAAATTCAAAATTCAAAATTAAAAATGATGCGAGTACACCACGTATACAGCAGAAATTAGTTAAATAATTGCATTTTATATAAATAAATAATAGATATGTGATATAAAGAAAAATAGTATTAGTAACAAAATAAAATAAAAAAAAATTAAAACCGCAAAAAAAAGGAAAAAAGTAAAAAAGTGTTGTGAAGCCAACAACACGCGGTGTTCCCAAGCGGTCCCCCATCTAAGTACTAACCGCGCCCGACGCTGCTTAATTTCGGTGATCGGACGAGAACCGATGTATTCAACGTGGTATGGTCGTTGGCAAAGAAAGTGTTTCAAAAAATCTACATCTACCAGTATTTTAATCTTATTCTTATTCTTATTCTTATTCTTATTCTTATTCGTACTACTTACTACGTACTATATATAATATGGAAAATGGAAAATAGAAAATAGAAAATAGAAAATACTCTAAAACTATTTTCAAAGCTATTTTATTTTATTTTTCATTTCAATTTAAATAAAATAAAATAGAAAAGTTTCTTTTTTCTTCTTCTCTAGTGAAGTTAATATGAACAGAATAGAAAAATTAAACTAAAACTGTTATTGAACATATCCGTGTTTGTATTTTACATGCTTAATTATGTAGTACTATTGCCTGTAATATTAACTTCAATATTAACTTTAACTTTAATTTTATCTTTAAGGAAGAATAAAATTATTATATATACTTATATTTTTATTAAAAAATTTAACATATGAATGCTAGTGCTACTGCTAGTGCTAGTGCTAGTGCTGGTGCTAGTGCTATGTAGTGCTAGTGCTAGTGGCTAGTGCTAGTGCTATGCTTAGTGCTATGTAGTGCTATCTAGTGCTAGTGCTAGTGCTACTGCTAGTGCTAGTGCTAGTGCTAGTGCTAGTGCTAGTGCTAGTGCTAGTGCTAGTGCTAGTGCTAGTGCTAGTGCTAGTGCTAGTGCTAGTGCTAGTGCTAGTGCTATTGCTAGTGCTAGTGCTAGTGCTAGTGCTAGTGCTAGTGCTAGTGCTAGTGCTAGTGCTAGTGCTAGTGCTAGTGCTAATAAATAGGCGCAATCAATAGATTGTTGTTTTATTAAATTTTATTCAATAAGGACAAGGAATATAAGCAAAGCTTCTTAATTAGTAATTTTACTTGAAAAGTTTTCTATCATTTAAGGTTTTCATTCACGCTGGCACTCGTACTCACACTTGCACTCGCACTCGCATGCATGCCTATTGTACATTTTATATGGAACTGAACAAAACTTGAGCTTACGGTGCATTGCGTATACGACACGATTACAATTTCAAAATTAAAAATGATGCGAATATACGTATACAGCAGAAATTAGTTAAATAATTGCATTTTATATAAATAAATAATAGATATGTGATATAAAGAAAAATATTATTAGTAACAAAATAAAATAAAAAAAAATTAAAACCGCAAAAAAAAGGAAAAAAGTAAAAAAGTGTTGTGATGCCAACAACACGCGGTGTTCCCAAGCGGTCCCCATCTAAGTACTAACCGCGCCCGACGCTGCTTAATTTCGGTGATCGGACGAGAACCGATGTATTCAACGTGGTATGGTCGCTGGCGAAGAAAGTGTTTCAAAAAATCTACATCTACCAGTATTTTAATCTTATTCTTATTCTTATTCTTATACGTACTACTTACTACGTACTATATATTATATGAAAAATGGAAAATAGAAAATACTCTAAAGCAATTTCCAAAGCTAAAATAAAATAGAAAAGTTTCTTTTTTCTTCTTCTCTAGTGAAGTTAATATGAACAGAATAG
The DNA here is from genome assembly GCF_002237135.1 of Teleopsis dalmanni. Lineage (NCBI taxonomy): Eukaryota > Metazoa > Arthropoda > Insecta > Diptera > Diopsidae > Teleopsis > Teleopsis dalmanni. The sequence goes on from NW_024033273.1 coordinate 7,621, forward strand.
GAAAATTAAACTAAAACTGTTATTGAACATATCCGTGTTTGTATTTTACATGCTTAATTATGTAGTACTATTGCCTGTAATATTAACTTTAACTTTAACTTAATCTTTAAGGAAGAATAAAATTATTATACATACTTATATTTTTATTAAAAAATTTAACATATGAATGCTAGTGCTACTGCTAGTGCTACTGCTAGTGCTACTGCTAGTGCTACTGCTAGTGCTACTGCTACTGCTAGTGCTAGTGCTATTGCTAGTGCTAGTGCTAATAAATAGGCGCAATCAATAGAATGTTGTTTTATTAAATTTTATTCAATAAAGACAAGGAATATAAGCAAAGCTTCTTAAATAGTAATTTTACTTGAAAAGTTTTCTATCATTTAAGGTTTTCATTTACGCTGGCACTCGTACTCACACTTGCACTCGCACTCGCATACATGCCTATTGTACATTTTATATGGAACTGAACAAAACTTGTGCTTACGGTGCA